>NW_027249242.1:110000-367700 GCF_030848795.1 Temnothorax nylanderi
ACATACATATATGATAGACAGGAAGACTTGCTTTGCAGTAATTTTAATGTGGGATAGGCAACCTCAAAGAAACAAAACAAAAGTTATTGACAAAATGTTGGCGAGTAATAATCAGAGTTTATTTTATTGTTACGTCCAACCCCGGGATTAGGATAAGAAAATCTGGGAAGCGAAGGAAAAGCTAACCAGGGGGGTCGGGGTAAGGAAGGACGCAACTCGAAGCTTAAGAATACTGCTCGCAGGTACGCGCTCTGCGGCGCGTGGCGCGAGCCCGAACACACTTTTATGACTCAGGAAGGGTCAACGTTCGTAGGGACGCTAGGACGCCTTCCGTGAGCGGTGCGATCGTCGGTCCTCTTTCGAGTCAAGGAATTTAATCCCTTTAACTCGGGATCGGACCTCGTGCAATTTCGAGAGGGAGATGAGTAGGAGAGGTGGCCAGTTATAATGAATGCAGATTGAAATCAACGTTTAACATAAGACAACATTTATTATGACAATATAAACTAGGTAAACAATAAATGAGAATTAGGCAAATGAGTAGAATACATTTATGAAAGCGAAGGTCGGACATATATGTAAGGTATGTGTGTTATTAAATTGAATCAAGCATACTAAGTCGGATGCAGTGAGATGTATATGGTTGTGAAACATATAAGATCACAACACACATAAATTAAATTTATTCCAACAGGTTTCATGGGTTAATCTAGTGTAACGACCTCGGGATCGATATGGTCCTCGAGGGTGACGGTGGAGGTGGTCGACGGAGTCGGGGATGGTCCTCGGGAAGAGGAGGGGGAGTCGGGAGGTTCGAGGAGGGCGACCGGATCGCGGTTGATGGGGACCACGCGAAATGGGGCCACCCGACAAACCGGACGATAAGGTGCGGGGGAAAACCGAGATGGGAGGATTGTTACGTCCTGTTGACTCCACGATTTCTTTCTTTCGTGGGATCGCTCATTTCATCACACGAAACAGACGGAAACCGTAAAATAGCGGTTATCAATTGACGAAGCGGATGCACTCCAACTGTCATCGCTCATTAAATAGTAAATGACGAAACCTTCCAGAAGGCTCGAGCCTAATAAAATAGGCAAATTATAGACTTGTTTGTCGGATTCCATTCTAATTCCACGAAATGAAGCACGAAATTTCAATTATCTCGAAATTTCGTGGCATAAGGGCGCAATAAATTAAAAATGCCATAAGGATCTGGGTGACCTCTCGGGTCACGGGGGAGCTGATCACGCTTTTCCGTGAAACGCAGATTTGACCTAAGACCCACGGCTCGCAACGATTGATAAAGTTAAGCTTCTGGAAGGGACTGTCAAAGGGCAAGTGATAACGTACTCGCCAATGAATAGCCGCTAATTAGAAATTGCTCATAGACAATGACGATTTTTGGGGAAACTCGCCAGGGGATAGGCGGAAAATCGAAACCGACGTCACGATCAGAAGAGAACTCCACCAATTAAATCAAATTAAAACATAATCCCGCCTCCTTAAATTTGTATAAAAATCGCGACTTTGCGCACTTGGAGCCACTTCTGATCCAGTCCGAGACGTTTTATCTTGAAGCCATATTTACCAGCCGTACTTTTACTCAAACGTGAAACAGATTTCTGTTGCTCCCGCGGTTTCAACAATCGCGAGTAGATTCTGTGTGCGTGTCCATCACCCAATAACATACTACTTTAAAAAACAATATAATGATCAAACTTACAAGTTTGCAATAAATTTGTGTTTTGTGTTACAGTTGCGTTATCCATAAAATATGAAGCATACCAATAATATTCAGTAATAAAATCTAGCTCGAAAAACTTGGACGAAGATGGACTTGTAATGATATTTAAAGACATATTTGGAATAAATTCTCAAAATAAATTTCCAAATAATTTCGATGCCTGGACTGTAAAAAAGCAAGCTGATTGGATAAAAAGGAACATAACAGAATTCTTTACAAACATGCCGCAGTCTTTACAGAGTATTATTCCAGCAGCCTTTTGTCAATTAAATTATGACCGATCCCTGGAAGAATTACCTGAATGGATAGATATGGATAAATATCGCAGGGGACAAAAATTTTTCCAGAAAAATTACACCGCGATTACCATGTCCAAAATAATGGGCCTGATGTATATTTATATATTTTAAGAACAACTAAGCCCAATTATTTTGGGAAAACGTAGCCATACGCCGTATTTAGGATTCCAAAAGTAAGTATCTTTCTAAAATATTGTATTTATATAAACATATAAGTAATAAGTAACTGTATACATTCTGATAAATATATTTCATACATTTCAAAGGTCCATATCGTCTGTAAAACGATTGTTCAACTGGTATGGTGGAGAGCCTTGGGTTAAGGGAACTGAAGCTTACAAGGATATGAAAGTAGTACGTGGTAAGCATTTGACGATAAGGAACAAGATGTGTCAGATGGATCATGAGCAAATTGCTGCTGCGTGCACATTCGCAAATCCATGGTGTCTAGATCGTGAATTGCTTCTGAAGGATTTCGTTGCGGTTTCTCCACCTAAGAAATTTGAACAGCGTCTTTATACGATCAGCAACAAATCACCATACAAACCAAAAGGTATAAATAACGCGGATTTGTTAGTTGCCCAGAGCTGTTTTGTAGTCGTACCTTTGCTCTATCCACAAAGCATTGGAATACACGACGCGACCGACGAAGATTTGCAGGCTTTCTGCCATATGTGGAAATGTCATGGATATTGTCTTGGAATGGAAGATGAGTAGGTATGTAGTGCAATTATAATATATAATACTCTGTGTTATAACCATATATTAGGAGAGAAAGTAATCCGGATTTTTTCGTTAAAAATATCGATTAAGAAAAAATAATTACAACATATTTTTTTTTTTTTTCGATTAAACTAATTGCCGTATGAATCTATAATTATTTTCTGCCATTTTTTAAGCAGAAGGATTCCGTGTCGATAATAGGCCGGCTCCTTGGTCGCGAAGAATTCTTTGATTAATTTCTTGATTTCGGCCGCATTTCGAAAGCGTTGTCCTCTCAAGCCGTGCTGCATCGATCGAAATAGGTAATGATCTGAAAGCGCAACATCTAGTGAATAGGCAGAGTGAGGAAAAATTTTCCAGCTCAAGTCTATAAAGGTGTTCAGCGATGGTTGCAGCGATATGAAGCTGAGCGATATCACGCAGAAAGATATGGTTTAAGGCAAATAGATCTTAGCAGTGACTGTTTGACGTGACGACAAGAGCTTATAGTAAATGACACTTTATCTGGTCATCTTGTCAAATCGAAATAAACATACATATATGATAGACAGGAAGACTTGCTTTGCAGTAATTTTAATGTGGGATAGGCAACCTCAAAGAAACAAAACAAAAGTTATTGACAAAATGTTGGCGAGTAATAATCAGAGTTTATTTTATTGTTACGTCCAACCCCGGGATTAGGATAAGAAAATCTGGGAAGCGAAGGAAAAGCTAACCAGGGGGGTCGGGGTAAGGAAGGACGCAACTCGAAGCTTAAGAATACTGCTCGCAGGTACGCGCTCTGCGGCGCGTGGCGCGAGCCCGAACACACTTTTATGACTCAGGAAGGGTCAACGTTCGTAGGGACGCTAGGACGCCTTCCGTGAGCGGTGCGATCGTCGGTCCTCTTTCGAGTCAAGGAATTTAATCCCTTTAACTCGGGATCGGACCTCGTGCAATTTCGAGAGGGAGATGAGTAGGAGAGGTGGCCAGTTATAATGAATGCAGATTGAAATCAACGTTTAACATAAGACAACATTTATTATGACAATATAAACTAGGTAAACAATAAATGAGAATTAGGCAAATGAGTAGAATACATTTATGAAAGCGAAGGTCGGACATATATGTAAGGTATGTGTGTTATTAAATTGAATCAAGCATACTAAGTCGGATGCAGTGAGATGTATATGGTTGTGAAACATATAAGATCACAACACACATAAATTAAATTTATTCCAACAGGTTTCATGGGTTAATCTAGTGTAACGACCTCGGGATCGATATGGTCCTCGAGGGTGACGGTGGAGGTGGTCGACGGAGTCGGGGATGGTCCTCGGGAAGAGGAGGGGGAGTCGGGAGGTTCGAGGAGGGCGACCGGATCGCGGTTGATGGGGACCACGCGAAATGGGGCCACCCGACAAACCGGACGATAAGGTGCGGGGGAAAACCGAGATGGGAGGATTGTTACGTCCTGTTGACTCCACGATTTCTTTCTTTCGTGGGATCGCTCATTTCATCACACGAAACAGACGGAAACCGTAAAATAGCGGTTATCAATTGACGAAGCGGATGCACTCCAACTGTCATCGCTCATTAAATAGTAAATGACGAAACCTTCCAGAAGGCTCGAGCCTAATAAAATAGGCAAATTATAGACTTGTTTGTCGGATTCCATTCTAATTCCACGAAATGAAGCACGAAATTTCAATTATCTCGAAATTTCGTGGCATAAGGGCGCAATAAATTAAAAATGCCATAAGGATCTGGGTGACCTCTCGGGTCACGGGGGAGCTGATCACGCTTTTCCGTGAAACGCAGATTTGACCTAAGACCCACGGCTCGCAACGATTGATAAAGTTAAGCTTCTGGAAGGGACTGTCAAAGGGCAAGTGATAACGTACTCGCCAATGAATAGCCGCTAATTAGAAATTGCTCATAGACAATGACGATTTTTGGGGAAACTCGCCAGGGGATAGGCGGAAAATCGAAACCGACGTCACGATCAGAAGAGAACTCCACCAATTAAATCAAATTAAAACATAATCCCGCCTCCTTAAATTTGTATAAAAATCGCGACTTTGCGCACTTGGAGCCACTTCTGATCCAGTCCGAGACGTTTTATCTTGAAGCCATATTTACCAGCCGTACTTTTACTCAAACGTGAAACAGATTTCTGTTGCTCCCGCGGTTTCAACAATCGCGAGTAGATTCTGTGTGCGTGTCCATCACCCGCAGTACTAACCCGAACAGAGGCCTCCGACGAACTCGCTAATCGGGACCACTACCGCAATTATACGTTTCACGTCCGGAAGAATCCGCCGCAGTCACCTCAGACATTCCCCGATCGCAACCGTCAACAGTAAGTCCGAGATACCCCCTCGGTTATCTATATACATCTCTACATAACTATATATATATATATGTATATACCATATACGAGAATACATATATATATATATCTATATACATAAATATAAATTTGTCTTTAAAATCCTGCCTCATTTCGGATTCAAATTAATTTTAGTGAACTCACAAATACCCCGTCGCAAGTCCTTGGGCATAACTATCCGGAATCGGATAAAACGAAACAGGCGCGCTCGTATAGTGGAGCGACAGCTCCTTGCTTCATTTTTAAGACGCAAACAGTCTCCGCATATCGACCACTCTATCCTTGATTCTCCTCTTTCGCCATCTCCCTCACCTGTCTGTCGTTCCCTTGCGTATCGGATCTTCCCCGATACCCCTGACTCATCCCCCTTCTTAGAGCCCTCCTATTCCCCGGTTCCTTCCGTCGAACTCGAGGATTCCCCCCGGAACCCCTTTTTCGACCCCTATTCCCCCCTCCCGTATGAATATCCGGAAGAACAACATTACCGGACATCCTCTCCCGCTATCTCCACATCATCGATTGAGATCCTCGACCCTCGATCACCTTCCCCCGCGCTCTCTACTTCTAGCGTAGAAATCGTTTACGAAGCGATTTCTTTAGATTAGAATATTTTTTTTTTTTTAAATAATATAACTAGAACCACAATAGTTCCTCGATATGTGTACATACTTTATATAAACATCTAGCTTGTAATTATATTTCATTCTTATACATTACTTTTATATATTCACACATATACAGCCCGTGCTTATTCCTCACAATCTAATGTAAATTTACTCACCAAATGTATTTTGACGGGGAGAATACCGATCTTTATAAAAATCATCCCCGACCCTCCGAATCTGTGGAACATCCGTACCGAAACAAATGTCACTCCACACCCACACACCACACTTTCACGCATTTTATATATAATAATGAATTTTAATTTGTAATAATATTTGTTCTTTTGCTTTTTGTAATAAATGTTCTAATTATTTGATAAGATTAAACTCAATGTTTATTCGTTATAAATAAGACCTCACCTCACTCCTAACTCTCTAAATCGCACAAGGTCCGATCCCCGGTAATAGGGATATTACATCCTTGACCGAAAACAGGACCGCGAGTGCACGAAACTCTCAGCTGGCGTAATAGCGTCCCTTCTGGACGTTGACCCACGACTAGAGTTGTCCCGAAAAGTGCATTCGACTCGAGGCACGCGCCCTTCTAGCGTGAACCCGAGAGAACATAAAGATCTCGTTACGTCTTCCCATACCCCCTCCCTTGGATAGCCTTTCCTTCGCTATCCGTCGAACCAATATACCTAAATTCCGGGGTTCTGACGTAACAGTCCTTAAAATTTTGGGGGCTCGTCCGGGATATTAAGTGCGATTTTTCGAGGGTGGTGATGAATACGAGGTCAAAATCTGATAAAGATCAAGTTGACGATCTTTATAAACAAGCCCTAGAGAATCAAGGCAAAATTAAACCCATTAGTTCTACACCATATACATCGACTCCCCTTCCAACCATTAAATCTACACCTAGACGAATTTTCACCCCAAACCTTGGCGATATTGCGGAAGACAAACAAAACATCACCGATACTTCCGATTTCACTCTTCGCTTTTCCGACGATTCCTCGAATAAAACGATTCAACCTGTACGTCAAGTCGAGTATAATTCTTTTATAAGCATCGCTGAAACAATGGCACACGCTAATCCTTTCGCTACACTAAAATACGCGGTAGAGGCCGTTCCCTTCTTTGACGGAAAAAATATTCCGTTAACATATTTTATCGAGGGATGCGAAGAAGCGAAGGCCATGCTGCCCGATGAGGCAGAACCTCAGTTCACTAAAATAATCAGAACCCGAATTGTAGGCGAAGCTCGGCGTACAATACAGGACCAAGATTTTGACACAGTAGCTTCATTAACTAAACACCTAGAACAAGTTTACGGCCTTTCTAAAAATATTTATCAATTGCAAGGAGAGTTAGGTTGCATTTACCAAAAAAATGAGGAAGACGTTGTTACATACGCAAATCGAGTAAAGTTATTAGGAAAACAAATATTAGAAGCACATAAAAATTCAGGAAATGCCCTTCCCGGACAGAACATTAAAGCATCTTTAGAAAGAGATATGTGCAAATGCTTTATTAGAGGATTAAAACCGGCAATAGAGCAAAGAGTAATGAGAAATCTAGACGTCCAAGCCACCGTGGGCGACGCGTTACGGATAGAGAGAGAGCTACGCGAGATGACGGATTTACGACAAGGACCGGGTAGTATATTAAATAAACCATCAATTGTTACCCGATCTCACGAAACCTGTCAGATCTGTTTTAAAGAGGGACACATAGCCTCTAATTGTAGAAAACTGACTCAACCTCCCCAACAGTTACACAATAAAACCGGGTTGGGAACTGAGATTTTGATATGTCAGATTTGCAAAAAACGTGGACATAGCGCCGACAAATGTCGCCTCCGCGATCCTCAAGTCCGACGCCCTGTTAACATAGTCCAAGACAATCATCTTATCTGTCAATTGTGCTCTAAATCCGGCCACGACGCTAAAACATGCAGAACAAACAACAACCAGAATATTAACAATCAAAACAAAGTTTTGATAGTTTGTCAATGGTGCGATAAACCGGGACATTCAGCTAACAATTGCTGGAAAAAACAGAATAAACAACGTAACGCAGAAAATAAACCGAAAATCGTTTGTCAAATTTGCAATAATTTTGGACACATTGCAAAAAATTGTCGAGCTAAAATAGAATCGAATGTAACAACCAAAAACTCATTATTCTGTCGTTATTGCAAGGGAGAAGGGCATCTCCTCGAAAATTGTGAATTACGTATTGCGAGCAACAATCGCAGGCAAGTAAATAATCAGGAAAACTTAAACGGCCCCTCAAAGTCGGGTGTGCAACAGGGGTCCGAACGGATCTCACGCCCATCTGCATCTCAAACTCAATAGATAACAACGCTTCTGAAATACGACCCGTGACGGTAAACTTTAATAAACATCATCGAGTGCCGACCGTCCAGAAAAAGTTCAATGAACCGGCTTCCCCAGTTACTCTTATGTTAGATAGCGGCTCCGGTCCGAATTTAATTAAAGAGAAATTTTTACCTAAAGGCAAAATTGTCAATTATACGAAAATTTTACAATTAAGTGGCATAAATGAATATCCAGTTTACACCCTCGGAGAAATTATTTTGCCCCTTTTCGGAGAACAAATAACTTTTCACATAGTATCAAACGATTTGCCAATTCCACAAGCCGGGATATTAGGTAACGATTTCTTTGAACAAACTTCCTCAATGATAGATTACGCGAAAGGATGTCTAAACGTATCAGGAGTTAATATACCTTTCTTTTCACCAGAAACCATTACGGCATCTCCACGCTCAGAATCTTTGTTTTATGTGAGAATAGGAAACCCTAAAGTAAAAATAGGATATATACCGAGACTGAAGATATCTCACGGAATTTATCTGGGAGACTCTATAGTAGAAAATATTTCAGGAAAAGCATATTTAAACGTTATAAGTACGCTGGATGAAGAGGTAGAAGTTCAAGTACCAACCCTGCGCCTTAAACCACTAAATGAATTATTCGACGAGCACGAATCGAATATAGAAGTGCAAAACAACCAAGAGGGAATTACGC
The DNA here is from genome assembly GCF_030848795.1 of Temnothorax nylanderi. Classification (NCBI taxonomy): domain Eukaryota; kingdom Metazoa; phylum Arthropoda; class Insecta; order Hymenoptera; family Formicidae; genus Temnothorax; species Temnothorax nylanderi. The sequence continues at coordinate 118,805 of NW_027249242.1, forward strand.
AAATTAGCCCTCAATTTTCAGAAAGCCAAACTCATTGCAAAACATTTAATGAAACGAACGAAGAAAGAATAAAAAATAACGATCATGCAAAGTTAAATAAAGACGAGTTTATAAATGAAAATCAAAATAAAGCAAGAGAAGAAGAATTAAAGGAGAAGATTGAGAATAAAACTATGAGAGGAAACAAAAAATTAAATAAAAATCTTGATCTAGATACTCGAGAGGAAGGTTTCCAGACCTCCCCCGAAATGCTAGACTCTCAAATCCTTGAAGGGGGAAGTTACCAAACCCCTCCTGAAATATTAAATAATTCCAAAATCTGCGGAGGGGGAAGTTACCAAACCTCTCCACAAGATTCCAAAATCCTTGGAGGGGGGAGTTACCAAACCTCTCCAGAAGATTTAAACAATCCTAGAATTACAGAGGGAAGTTTCCAGACTCCTTTAGTATATTCTACTCCCGTCGATTGCAAAGAGGTAAGTAACCAAACCTCACTATGCAATACGACAAAAAATTGTTTAAAGGAGCCAAAGAATAAGAGCTCTTCAGAAAAAATAAATTTCCCAAGGGTTGGAATACCCATAAAAAGCGATATTAATAAAAAGAATACCTCTCATGTTACTATTGGAGAACTTATAAGAAGAGTCAAATTATATAATCCTAAGATGGAAAACATTTATGAATTCAACAGGAAAAATAAACCGTCTGCAAGAACTTTAGCATACACACAAACCCGATTCCGAGAAATAATGGAAAATTTCAGGTACAAACGCAAATCAAAGCAACATCAATTAACGCCTGAAACATCAACTAACGACGTTATTTCACGAGAATGTTTCGTATCATCCGGAGAACCTAAGAAGGATAAACTTGCTGAGATTATAAAGTTATTAAGATTAGAGCATTTAAATAATAAAGAAAGAAAAAGTATTATAAAACTTCTAAGTAATAGCCAAGATCGATTTCATATTCCCGGAGAAAAATTAACAGCAACTCATGTATTGCGACATCAAATACCAACAACAGATGATCGACCCATAAATACTCGACAATACAGATTTCCACAAGTCCATAAAGAAGAAATAAATAAGCAGGTAAAAGAACTGTTAGAGGCAGGGATCATAAAACCTTCTCAGTCACCTTACAATACACCCATTTGAATCGTACCAAAAAAAGAAGACTCGAAGGGAAACAAACGTTGGAGAATGGTATTAGATTTCCGAGGAGTGAACGAAAAAACTATGGGCGATGCCTACCCATTACCAAATATTGTCGAAATTATTGATCAATTAGGCAATGCAAAGTATTTCACAGTATGTGATCTCGCCTCTGGGTTTCACCAGATAGAAATGGACCCCGCAGATAGCCATAAAACTGCATTTACGACCCCTAATGGGCATTATGAATTTGAAAGAATGCCTTTCGGGTTAAAGAATGCTCCCGCTACCTTCCAACGAGTAATGGATCTAATATTAACAGGAATAGAAGGTGTATTTATCTACATGGATGATATCATTATTTCCGCTCCTACATTAGAAGAACATGAAAGAAGATACAATTTAGTAATGGAACGACTCCGCCAAGCTAATCTAAAATTACAGCCCGACAAATGTGAATTCTTAAAAACTGAAGTAACATACTTAGGACACATAATAAGTAGTGATGGAATTAAACCCGATCCGAAAAAATTAGAAGCCGTGAGACAATTTCCTAGGCCAAAAACGCCGAAAAATATTAAACAATTTCTTGGATTAGCAGGATATTACAGGAGATTCATACCAAATTTTTCAAAATTAGCTAAACCTCTAACAAACCTACTAAAAAACAATACGCCTTTTAATTGGACATCTGTTCAAGAAGAATCTTTCGAAATATTGAAGCAGAAATTATGCCAAGAACCAGTTTTGCAATATCCTGATTTTTCAAAACCCTTCATTCTAACTACCGACGCTTCTGGAATTGCCGTGGGAGGCATATTATCACAAGGAGAAATAAATAAAGATCGACCAATAGCATACGCGTCGCGAACTTTAACCGACAACGAATTAAAATACGACACATATGAAAAGGAAGCTTTGGCAATAATATATTGCGTTAAACATTTCCGACCATATCTATACGGACAGAAATTCACTCTAGTTACAGACCATAAACCCTTGCTTTGGTTCAAAAACGCACAAGATGCAAACATGAGAATCCTCCGTTGGAGATTGAAATTAGCGGAATACGAATACGATGTAGTATATAAAGCAGGCAAGACCAACGTGAATGCCGACGCTTTATCAAGAAATCCAGCAAATTTTGAAGAAGCGAATTGCAAAATAATTAATCGTAAAAAACTTCTAAACCCCAACAACCCGAAAGACGCAGCCATAATTTCCGAAATGTTAGAAGAATCTGACGAAGACGAAGCAGACGAAAATTTCAATTTATATCTCTCAGATGATGGAGAAATAGAAGACTTACTACCTGACGATCAACCTGACAAAAATACAGACTCAATGCCATTCACACAGGGAGAACTAAGTGAACCGCCGAAACTAGAAATTGTAGAAAAGGCATTAATCCACGAATCCCCTAGTTACAATAAAATACAAACCCGTAGCCAGACGACGAAAGATAACGCTCGACGAAAAGAGTCACCTAACGACTCACAAGCTCAGGAAGATAAAATCGAAGAGATAAAGGATAAAAACGATCCTCCAGACAAAGAAAGCGACACCGAGGACGATGAGAGAGATGACGAAGAAAATGAATTAAATGAATCAGACGAAACCAGAGATCAAAATACATCACAGATAAAACCTACCATAACCGATATTCAAATACTCAAAAGTAATATAGTAGAAACCCGCGATTTACTATTTTTACGCAAAGATAACATAGCATACTTTGTCAACACTAACGGGAAACCGTTAGACTCAGGATCACAAAAACTTTTCGAACGAAACGAGATCCCAAATTTAACTCCTCTCTCTTTAGGTAAAGCAAAGGTCATAAAATACAAAAAACACTATCATATAGCCTTGCCTATCAGTGAAGGGCAACGAGAAGGCCCGACCATGACTCTCACACAAATCACTGCAGCAATAAAAGATTTACGAAGCACTGCTGACAATTTAAATTTAGAAACACTCAGTATCGCAAAAACAGACTTTGTTAATAATGTACCGTGGAGTAATATCAAATCTCTCTTACAACTGACCTTTATCAACTCAACAACCAGATTAATTATATGCAATGGATTAATAAAATATCCTCCTAAAGATCTCCGACCCACCATAATTGATGAAATGCACTGTTCACCTACCGGAGGACACCGAGGTGTTACGAAAACATATAATAGAATAAAACATAATTACTATTGGGAAAATTTAAAATCTGACATTCAAAAATATATACAACAATGTCTACAATGTCAATTGAAAAAGTTAGTCAGAGTAAAAACTAAGCAACCCATGATAATTACCGACACTCCAGGATCTTCTTTCGATAAAGTAGCCATGGATATTGTAGGACCTCTTCCCACCACCGAAAGAGGCAATGAATATATTTTAACATTACAAGATCAACTAACTAAATTCTGTATGGGAGTACCCTTGCCAAACCAAACCTCAGAAACGATAGCAGAAGCATTTGTGGACAGATTTATCTGTGTATTAGGAGCACCCAAGGCAATATTAACTGACCAAGGAAGAAATTTTATTAGCGATTTAATGAAAAGAGTCGCTAAGATATTCAGAATCCGTAAATTTCGCACTACCGCCTTCCACCCTCAATCAAACGGATCTCTAGAAAGATCACACCACGCGTTAGGCGAATACCTAAAACAATACGCAAATGAACAGAAACAATGGGATAGATGGATTGGATTAGCAATGTTTAATTACAACACCAGTGTACATGAGGCGACGAAACACACTCCATACGAATTAGTTTTCGGAAAAATTGCAAGGATTCCATCAAATGAACCTTTGACTCCAGAAGATAAATTAGCCAATTATGACGAGTACGTAATAAACCTCGCCACACAACTTCACAATATACAGGCCAACGCTCGTAAAAATGTCGTTCAGGCCAAATTTAAATAAAAAAAATACTATGATAGGAAAATTAATCCTCAAACCTTTAAACCTGGAGACCATGTGTTCCTATTAAAAGGGCCGAAACCTGGAAAATTTGGAGACCAATACACCGGTCCTCACGAAGTTTTAGAGATACTAAATAAAAACAACGTGAAAATCAGAATCAAGAAAAATAGCCGAGTTGTACACCCCAATCGATTGCGAACTTCCCATATTAAACCAATAAATAAATAAATAAATAAATAAATAAAAACTAAATAAACAAACAAATAAATAAGTAAATAAATAATAGGGGATACACTACAACAACCAATAAGGTCATATAACTTTCAGATGGACTTCCAGATCTTAGGAAAGATCACAATACTAATAATAACTATATGGATACGGCAAGTTTATGGGATAATAGGATACGACTGTGGATCTCCAGCTACAAATTTGACGACCTTATCGCTAATAAACATTGAAGAATGTGACATTCCATTACCAAAGGTCACCTCCACCCAAGTTTTTATACACTTACTCCAGCTTAACGAATTCGAATCAGTGAAAGTAATACAATGCAAGGTTGAAATCGATCGTTCGATTAGAGTGTGTGGAATGTTTTCCCACAACTCAGACGTTCATAATGGAAAGTATTCATACATAACCGATGTCACCAGGGATGCCTGCACCCGAATGCATACCTATGGGAGTTTTGAAATATCAGGCACTCTTATAACCGGATTGAAATCAAACCAAACTGCCAGCCGTCCAGTAACCTTAGCCGGTGTTGTGAACTCCGACGGAAAATGTACCGGAGGAGTATATTCAGACCCTTACGGATCATGGACAAATGTTCTTGTACTTGCCTCCGTTACAATCACTCTACAAGATTACACCGCCAACGTTAAACTAAGCTCCAATCGCTTATACCTTAGATCAGGAGTAGCTTGTGATTTTAGTACCACCCTATGCACTGACATAGAAGGAGGAAGTACCTATTGGAGCCCTATACCCGACCAAGCCTGTAGATTCACCACATACAATCAGTTGTACAGAGGTTACGCAGAAAAAGTAACCGACCTTGTAAACGAGCATTCTCAGATCATCTATACTGCTAATGCTCAAGATACCGTCTTCTCTTTGACCAGCACTAGCCGATATCAGACATGTGGATTCTCTTTTATCCGAACCGAACATCCCAAATTAGTAATTGTGGAAACCTTACCCGAAGTGGACATTGCTAAACGTACCGGCCGCGTAGAAAATCTCGACCTTTTCACGTATATGAATTCAAAGTTCGTTTACGTAGAAAAACACATCCGTGGTCAGCTCAACCAATTGTACAGAAACATCTTGTTACAACAATGTAAACTTGAGCTAAAAATGATGCAGAATGCCTTAGCAATAGCTGCACGGTCCCCCGACATCTTCGCGTACCACTTTATGAAAGGACCTGGATATATGGCCCTTTTGGCCGGCGAAGTAATCCACATAATAAAATGCGTCCCAGTTGAGCTAAAATTGACCCATACTGAGGACTGCTACGAGCAACTCCCAGTAATACTAAATAACAAAACTCACTTCCTAACACCGCAAACGCACATACTTCTACGACAAGGGACACAGATTAACTGCAATTCATTTGCACCTCCCATGTACCTCCTAGGAGACGCGTGGTATATGATTATGCCAAGACCAGTGGAAACTGTAGCACCCACCATCATGAAGCCCATGACTAAGCCCGTTTGGAGATATATGAGTCCCGGAGCATTAGCTACCAGTGGAATATATACACCAAAAGATCTTGAAGACCTAAAGGACCATATAATGTTCCCTGCCGAGCGACCCGCGGTCCTTAATACCGTAGCGAGAGGAGTAATGGGGCAATCAACCTCGTTACATGGAGGATCAATTGCCAACTTGATCGACGAAGCATCAATTGAAAAATATGCATTATCCGCTTGGCAGAAATTCTGGAGCAAATTTTTAATCTTCGGCAACATTAGCGCCGGAATGATCGGGATATATTTATTCATAAGAATCTTTAAACTGATATTAGATACTCTCGTACACGGGTACGCTCTTCACACAGTATACGGATGGTCCGTATACTTGATAGGAGCTATATGGGATTCCTTGACCCAACTCTTATTACATCTAGGAAAAAGGAAACCTGATACCAAAGGACCCGCTGCTTCAGATAGATCGGAGGAAGAGAAACAATCTCTCGAGCCACAAACTCATATGGCAACTAATAACGGACCAGGACATTCCTTTTCATTCGGGAGACCTCTCCTCCCTCCGAAGGAAACTTCCACTTACACACTTGAACTTAAAGGATAATAAAACTAATAATAATAATAATAATAACAATAGATTATGTATATATTTTCTCGGTCAATGTACTGTCTCTTACTATCGGTACCCTTTGACGCCAACCCTACCGTTCTTAATTGCATGCTACGACATGCAGGGAAATCAAAACGTCGCTATTCTTTTATAGAAATGGAAATTGAGTGTATCAACACCCGACTTTTGACCCGCGGGCCACTGAAGGCCAAGGTCGTAAAGGTGGAATCCCCCACCTTCCTATGGGTTCAATTGGAAAATTCGCGTGATGACCTAGACGAACTCGTCGACGATCTAACGCGCAGGATGATGCGCAGGAGTAATTTCTTGCATATGCCACCTGACCGCGTGCTACCAGGAGAAGCAGTCGCCATCCGGGAAGGAAGACGTTGGCAAAGAGGGCTCGTGTACCAGATCGAAAGAAATGGATTGGTCACGATCGCTTTACGAGACTGGGGACGGGTCATCCAGCGACCTATATTTGACACCTACATCCTAGAAGACCGATTCTGCAATCTACCTTGGCAGGCCATTCCCTGCGGGCTTGCCAATATTCAGGCTGTCGGGGCGAAACCAAAATGGCCCCGGAGAGTAAACGACCTAACCAGACTACTGTTAGAACGACGGGAAGGATGGATCCGGATTCGCACAACACTTAGAGACGAAGCCGCCGTAGTTAACTTCAGACCCGAACGTGAGAGCGAAGAAGAGCTAAGTAACATGGAAGAATTGTTAATACGAATGGGGTGTGCCGAACATTCCAACGAGCAAATAACAAAAACACACCCCACGATTCTCTAGGTGAGAAACAAACACGCAAAACAAATATATATGTCTATATATATATGCAAATATATATATACATGTATATATACAAAAAAAACACAAAAAAGATAATAATAATAGCATATTTCACTACACCTATTTTAGTTATAGTTAGTTAATAACAATTAGTAATAAATCTTACTACTTATAAAAAAGGGGGATATATATGTATATATATAATTTTCTTAAAATCTTTATCGTTACAGTTAAATGCATTAGAGAATAACGTATGGTTGTCTTCTTTAAAAAAAAAAGGGGAGAAGAGATATAGAGAACCTATATATTTCCCCTCTTTTTTCCTTGGAATATCTACTGCAAGAAAAAGAATCTTGAAATGGTACCCGATAACGTTCCATGAGTTATCTTATGAAGAACAATCCGCTATGCGCTCCTTAACTCAGTCTACATGACTCCATACTAAGTGAGATGCATAACAATCCAATTGCGCCCAGCAAGGGCCAATCTGCAACACATGTTAAAGGGTACCCAAAGAGTCAGGCCGGCAGAGCCCGGCTAAACCAAGAGTGGGGATCCCAGCGGTCACCGTACGGGTAAAATGAGAAGTTACCCGAAGCGGAGGCTTAGCACAAAAAAGGGAAAGCATAATAAACTTCCCGAAACCAGAGACATTCATTTCAACCTATCCTCGTGACTTACGACTCCCGTCTCTTTCCCAAACTCAATCTCTGAACCCTGAAAAGAAAAGAAGACAACGAAAAAAAAAAAAAAAATTTAATAAATAAATAAATAAATAAACAAATAAAAATACGTATAATTTTAAAGAATGGTAAGATATAAAAATATATAATATATATATATATATATATATATTAGCATATTTTAGTCAATCATAGATAATGTATAAGTATCTTTGTATGTATACATGTGCACTAGCTTTCTAATTATCATGATATTTCCTTAACTAACCTAACAGGCACATGTATATGTAACTTCCATTTCAAAAATGTGTATATATACGCGCATCCAAATGTAACGCGTATGTATAAAAATAAGAAGGACGAAGGAATTAAGGAAGGGGTTATGGAGGTCGCCTAATTCTTTCCTCTTTCTTTAAATAAATCCGAAGAAATAAGTACTACTCGGAGGAGAGTAGTCTTGCGCTATTTAAGCCTTAGCACCGATTAAGTTATCAACCAACGAAAGAACGAAATCGCTCAAAATTCATCTACTATCGCAAATGTTGTGTCTATACACCCCCAACATTTGTCTAAGGCGGGGGGTGTTACGTCCTGTTGACTCCACGATTTCTTTCTTTCGTGGGATCGCTCATTTCATCACACGAAACAGACGGAAACCGTAAAATAGCGGTTATCAATTGACGAAGCGGATGCACTCCAACTGTCATCGCTCATTAAATAGTAAATGACGAAACCTTCCAGAAGGCTCGAGCCTAATAAAATAGGCAAATTATAGACTTGTTTGTCGGATTCCATTCTAATTCCACGAAATGAAGCACGAAATTTCAATTATCTCGAAATTTCGTGGCATAAGGGCGCAATAAATTAAAAATGCCATAAGGATCTGGGTGACCTCTCGGGTCACGGGGGAGCTGATCACGCTTTTCCGTGAAACGCAGATTTGACCTAAGACCCACGGCTCGCAACGATTGATAAAGTTAAGCTTCTGGAAGGGACTGTCAAAGGGCAAGTGATAACGTACTCGCCAATGAATAGCCGCTAATTAGAAATTGCTCATAGACAATGACGATTTTTGGGGAAACTCGCCAGGGGATAGGCGGAAAATCGAAACCGACGTCACGATCAGAAGAGAACTCCACCAATCAAATCGAATTAAAACATAATCCCGCCTCCTTAAATTTGTATAAAAATCGCGACTTTGCGCACTTGGAGCCACTTCTGATCCAGTCCGAGACGTTTTATCTTGAAGCCATATTTACCAGCCGTACTTTTACTCAAACGTGAAACAGATTTCTGTTGCTCCCGCGGTTTCAACAATCGCGAGTAGATTCTGTGTGCGTGTCCATCACCCGCAGTACTAACCCGAACAGAGGCCTCCGACGAACTCGCTAATCGGGACCACTACCGCAATTATACGTTTCACGTCCGGAAGAATCCGCCGCAGTCACCTCAGACATTCCCCGATCGCAACCGTCAACAGTAAGTCCGAGATACCCCCTCGGTTATCTATATACATCTCTACATAACTATATATATATATATGTATATACCATATACGAGAATACATATATATATATCTATATACATAAATATAAATTTGTCTTTAAAATCCTGCCTCATTTCGGATTCAAATTAATTTTAGTGAACTCACAAATACCCCGTCGCAAGTCCTTGGGCATAACTATCCGGAATCGGATAAAACGAAACAGGCGCGCTCGTATAGTGGAGCGACAGCTCCTTGCTTCATTTTTAAGACGCAAACAGTCTCCGCATATCGACCACTCTATCCTTGATTCTCCTCTTTCGCCATCTCCCTCACCTGTCTGTCGTTCCCTTGCGTATCGGATCTTCCCCGATACCCCTGACTCATCCCCCTTCTTAGAGCCCTCCTATTCCCCGGTTCCTTCCGTCGAACTCGAGGATTCCCCCCGGAGCCCCTTTTTCGACCCCTATTCCCCCCTCCCGTATGAATATCCGGAAGATCAACATTACCGGACATCCTCTCCCGCTATCTCCACATCATCGATCGAGATCCTCGACCCTCGATCACCTTCCCCCGCGCTCTCTACTTCTAGCGTAGAAATCGTTTACGAAGCGATTTCTTTAGATTAGAATATTTTTTTTTTTTTAAATAATATAACTAGAACCACAATAGTTCCTCGATATGTGTACATACTTTATATAAACATCTAGCTTGTAATTATATTTCATTCTTATACATTACTTTTATATATTCACACATATACAGCCCGTGCTTATTCCTCACAATCTAATGTAAATTTACTCACCAAATGTATTTTGACGGGGAGAATACCGATCTTTATAAAAATCATCCCCGACCCTCCGAATCTGTGGAACATCCGTACCGAAACAAATGTCACTCCACACCCACACACCACACTTTCACGCATTTTATATATAATAATGAATTTTAATTTGTAATAATATTTGTTCTTTTGCTTTTTGTAATAAATGTTCTAATTATTTGATAAGATTAAACTCAATGTTTATTCGTTATAAATAAGACCTCACCTCACTCCTAACTCTCTAAATCGCACAAGGTCCGATCCCCGGTAATAGGGATATTACATCCTTGACCGAAAACAGGACCGCGAGTGCACGAAACTCTCAGCTGGCGTAATAGCGTCCCTTCTGGACGTTGACCCACGACTAGAGTTGTCCCGAAAAGTGCATTCGACTCGAGGCACGCGCCCTTCTAGCGTGAACCCGAGAGAACATAAAGATCTCGTTACGTCTTCCCATACCCCCTCCCTTGGATAGCCTTTCCTTCGCTATCCGTCGAACCAATATACCTAAATTCCGGGGTTCTGACGTAACAGGATAATGGGGCGAGATTGTATGACGGGGCGACGCTGTTGTGAGGAACAGGGTTCCTCTGAGAAGGCTGGTGGGGGCGGTGGAGTGGCGAGACGCGAAGCACCGGGCTGTGTGGGACAAGGTTCTTCCGGTTCCCTGCGGACCCGCTTGTGGCGACGTCTCCCGTGTTTCGCGGCGTTTTGCGACTTCTTATTGGTGGGACCGGCCGAATCCACTACGAATTAGCGGATTGTTAAAATTTAAGTCCGTCACGTGCGGGGAAGTCTCCTCATGCTTTGGAGAATAAATCTAAAGAGTACTTCGAGTCCACCAACGAGTCAGCTAACCCTAAGCAATATACCCCGAGTCCGCTTACCCAGCTAACCCAAAGCAGTGTACCCCGAGTCCACCGACGAGTCAGTTAACTCAGAGCAACATACCTCGGATCCGCCGAGCCAGCTAACTCAAAGCAACATACCCCGAGTCCACCGAGCCAGTTAACTCAAAGCAAAGGAGATTGTTCGGAATCGACCGATAAATCGGCTAATTCGGAACAGGGGTAGCAAGAGGGATGGAAGGGCTATACTGGGAGACTTCCCTAACGCGTGGATATATGAAGAAGAAGGGGAGCATATATATATATATATTTTTTTTTTCCGCGAGGTTTTTTTTCTTTTTCTCGCATTAGATAATTCATGGAAGGGAATATGTTGGGACCTCGTACTTATTTGACAATCAGGTGGCTATTTTTATGCTACTTGTATTTATATTTTATTAGTGTACCCCTTTTTCTTTCTGTTGTTATTAATTTAGGAAGGAAAGCATCCTCACGCTATTTTTCGAAACTACCTACGCAATTATATTTATTTAAAATCTTAAAAAGAAGGGAACATAGTGAAGCTTAATCTAGATTATAAATGGCAAGGAAAATAAAAGATTAATTCGTATATGTCGAAATTAGGCGCAAAACTTGTTTATCGTCTAAGATACAATTATGAGTACATAAGGTTATTATAAAATAAAATTTTATTACAAATTATAGGGTTGGAATTATGAAACAAGAATTATAAAAGTGAACGTCAACACATGGTAATAAAAGAAAAGAAAGGAGAGAAAAAAAACTATTACGACTTGTGGAATTAAGATTAAGCTAGGGTTTGTATTTGTGTGCATCCCTTGGTTTTTAGAAAGAGGAAAGAAATAGGCGACCTCCAAAACCCCTTCCTTAATTCTTTCGTCTTTCTTTTACAGTAAATTTTTTTTTTTTTTTTTTATCGACGCATGTAATTATACTCATCTAGAATTTAAGAAATAAAGCTTAATTTATATAGATTATAGAGGTGAGAAAAAAAAATTTAGTGATTGATACATATATTTCGCAAACAGGCTATTATAAGGGTAAAATATAAACCTATTACAGATCATAGATTTAGACTTAGATAGGAATTAAAAAGTGAATGTAAAACATATGGCAAAGAAAGGATAAAATAAAACTTATTATGATTTACGGAATTAAAACTGTAATTAAAGTTAAAATTATTCGCTGGAGCGAGCGTAAAACCGATAATAAAGAAACAACTATAAAAGGAAAGAGAAAAGAAAAAAAGAAAAATAAAACGCAAAATTTATAATAATGAGAGAACGTAAAATTAAGAGTCTAAAATTATTCGCTAGAGCGAGCGCAAAATTAATAATAAAGAAATAATTACGGCTTAGAAAAGGTAAACACAAAGAGAAAAGAAAAGGTTACAATAGACTCGCTCTAGCTTGCTCGTTGAGATTTTTTTTTGTTTTGTTTTTATAAATAAATGTAGGGAATAATCCCAGGGATGGCCACCACCTCTTCGAATTGGCTGTGCTGGGCACATCCCATTTGTACGAGCAATTGCGCCAGGTCTGGCGTCTCGTCTTCGTGCTCGGGCTTCGCTCGGAAGTCGATGATGGCGGCCTCGTCCTTGACCGGCAGCCGGATCTTGATCCATCCCTCTCTTTTTTCGACTAGGTGTTTTGTTAAAGCGATGGACCTACGGGACCATCGCAGCCTTCCTTCGAGTGGTCGGAGGTGGGCTAGTCCACAGGGGATGGTCTGCCACTCTAGCTCGCGAAAGCGATCCTCGAGGGTGTAAATCTCGAACATGGGCCGCTGGACAGCGCGGCCCCAATCTCTGAGGGCAACCGTAACCCGGTTCCCTCTTTCAACTCGGAGCACGAGGCCCCTCTGCCACCGTCTTCCCTCACGAACAGCGACCTCCGTTTCGGGCACAATTTCGTCTGGCGGGAGATGGAGGAACTCACTCCTACGCATCATTCTCCGTGTTAGGTCCTCGACAAGCTCGTCGAGGTCCTTACGCGAATTCTCCAGATGGACCCATAGGAAGGTGGGGGAGTCCACCCGGATCACCTTCGCCTTGAGCGGGCCGCGGGTCAACAAGCTAGTGTTGATGCATTTGATTTCCATGGCTTCGGCTACAAGAATTCGTTGTTAGATTATCTGCATGTCGCAGCATGCGATTATAGGGGCAGGGTGTTAATGATAGATAATGAGGTGTCATGCAATTCGTCCCTTTTCCCTTTGTGCCCCCCCCTTTTTTTTTTTTTTTACCCTTTGAGTTTGAAAGTATAGGTACTCTCTTTCAAAGGTAGGGAAGAATAGGCGTGTTCCGATTTTCCGTTTGTTGACCCGACAGGCTGGACATTTGCCTTCAAGATCATGGAGTGGTGCGCTAGCTGACGCTCCTTGTTCCGGATCGTCTTTCGGAGCATTGGCATTTTTAGTTTTAGGCCTTGCCTGTCCCAGATGTAATAAAAGGTGAGTTAACGAGTCCCATATTGCTCCTATTAGATATATCGACCACCCATATACTGTATGAAGAGCATATCCATGCACAAGTGTATCTAATATTAATTTAATGGCTCTTATAAAAAGATATATTCCAAGCAGGCCAGCACTAATATTGCCAAAGATTAAAAATTTGCTCCAGAAATTTTCCCAGGCTGAGAGTGCAATTTTTTCGATTGAAGCCTCGTCGATTAGATTGGCGAACGATCCTCCACTCAGCACGATTGATTCTCCCATTACTCCTCTTGCTACGGTGTTAAGGACAGCGGGTCTCTCAGCGGGAAACATTATGTGATCCTTTAGATCTTCCAGATCCTTTTGTGTGTATATACCGCTGGTAGCGAGTGCTCCAGGGCTAGTGTACTTCCAGGTAGTTTTGGTCATGGGTTTTATGACCGTAGGTGCTAGTGTTTCTATTGGCCTTGGCGTAATTTTATACCAAGAGTCTCCCAAAAGATACATAGGAGGTGCGAAAGAATTACAATTAATTTGTGTTCCTTGCCGTAGTAGTACGTGCGTTTGAGGCGTTAGGAAGGAGGTCTTGTTATTAAACATTACTGGGAGTTGCTCGTAGCATTCTTGGGTGTGGACTAATTTTACCTCGACTGGAACGCATTTTATTATGTGGATTACTTCGCCTGCTAGAAGGGCCATATATCCAGGTCCCTTCATAAAATGATAGGCAAAGATGTCGGGAGATTGTGTAGCTATTGCTAAAGCGTTTTGCAACATTTTTAACTCAAGGTTACATTGTTGTAGTAAGATGTTCCTGTACAGTTGATTAATCTGGTTACGGATGTGCTTTTCTACGTAAACGAATTTCGAATTCATATAAGTAAAAAGGTCGAGATTTTCTACACGGCCGGTTCGTTTAGCGATGTCCGTTTCAGGTGAGGTTTCCCAAATTACTAATTTTGGGTGTTCAGTTCGAATGAGCGAATATCCACACGCTAAGTCTTTCCCGGTGCTGGTTAAAGCAAAGACTGTATCGTCGGCATTCACAGTATAAGCGGTTTGAGAGTGCTCGTTTACGTTATCGATTACCTTTTCCGCGTAACCTCTATATAAGGTGCTATATGAAGTGAATTTACAGGAGTCATTAGGTATGGGCTCCCAAAAGGTATTTCCTCCTTCTATGTCGGTGCATCTGGCGGTACTAAAATCACAGGCCACTCCTGATCTAAGTTGTATACGGTTAGTGCTTAGTTTAACGTTAGCGAAGTAATCTTGCAGGGTGATTGTGACAGTTGCCTGTACGAAAACATTTGTCCACGTTCCGTAAAGGTCTGAATAGGATCCTCCAGAACATTTTCCGTCGGCGTCCACAACGCCAGTTAGGATCGCCGGGCGACTGGTGGTCTGGTTAGATTTTAGTGCTACTATGTATGTTCCTTTAAATTCGAGAGTTCCATAATAATGCATTCGTATGCAGGCCTCCCTGGTCACTTCGTGTATATATGCATATTTTCCATTTAGAACGTCCGAATTATGAGAAAACATTCCACATTTCCGGATCGTACGATCGATTTCTACCTTGCATTGTATCACTTTTACAGATTCGAATTCGTTGAGCTGCAATAATTGTATGAAGACTTGGCTAGAATTGACCTTTGGTAGTGGAATATCGCATTCTTCAACGTTTATTAATGATAAGGTTGTTAAATTGGTAGTTGGGGAAGTACAATCATATCCTATTATTCCGTAAGTTTGGCGTATCCATATGGTTATTATTAATATCGCGGTTATTCCTTTAATCCGGGGATCCATCTGAAATTTATTGAGTTGTCTTTGTAGTATATTGTATCTGTTTATTTATTTATTTATTTATTTATTTATTTATTTATTTATTTATTTATTTATTTATTTATTTATTTATTTATTTATTTATTTATTTATTTATTTATTTATTTATTTATTTATTTATTTATTTATTTATTTATTTATTTATTTATTTATTTATTTATTTATTTATTTATTTATTTATTTATTTATTTATTTATTTATTTATTTATTTATTTATTTATTTATTTATTTATTTATTTATTTATTTATTTATTTATTTATTTATTGGTTTGATATGAGAAATTCGCAATCGGTTGGGGTGTACAACTCGGCTATTTTTCTTGATTCTGATTTTCACGTTGTTTTTATTCAGTATTTCTAAGATTTCATGAGGTCCAGTATATTGATCTCCAAATTTTCCTGGCTTAGGCCCTTTTAGCAAAAACACGTGGTCTCCAGGTTTAAAGGTTCGAGGGTTAATTTTTTTGTCGTAGTGTCTCTTGGATTTGAATTTAGCTTCGACGACGTTTTCACGGGCGTTCGTCTGTATAGTGTGAAGTTGCGTGACGAGACTTATTAAATATTCGTTGTAATTTCCTAATTTGTCTTCTGGAGCCAGAGGTTCGTTCGATGGAATTCTTGCTATTTTACCGAAAACTAATTCGTACGGGGTGTGTTTTGTTGCTTCGTGTATGCTGGTGTTATAATTAAACATTGCAAGACTAATCCATCTATCCCACTGCTTTTGCTCATTTGCATATTGTTTAAGATATTCTCCTAATGCATGATGTGATCTTTCTAACGATCCGTTTGATTGAGGGTGAAAGGCAGTTGTACGAAATTTGCGAATTCTGAATATTTTAGCAATCTTTTTCATTAAATCGCTAATAAAATTTCTTCCTTGGTCGGTTAATATTGCTTTAGGTGCCCCTAATACACAAATAAATCTGTCCACGAAGGCTTCCGCTATTGTTTCGGAAGTTTGATCTGGTAGGGGTACTCCCATGCAAAATTTAGTTAATTGATCTTGTAAGGTTAAAATATATTCGTTGCCTCTTTCGGTTTTGGACAGGGGTCCTACGATATCCATCGCTACTTTATCGAAAGAAGATCCTGGTGTGTCAGTAATTATCATAGGTTGTTTAGTCTTTACTCGCACTAATTTTTTCAATTGACATTGTAAGCATTGCTGTATATATTGTTGAACGTCGGCTTTTAAATTTTCCCAATAATATTTATGCTTAATTCTATGATATGTCTTTGTAACGCCTCGGTGTCCTCCGGTAGGCGAACAGTGCATTTCACCGATTATAATAGAACGGAGATCTCTAGGAGGGTATTTAATCAATCCATTACATATGATTAATTTGGTTGTTGAGTTAGTAAAATTTAATTGTAAAACAGATTTTATATTATTCCATGGTACATTGTTAACAATATCTGTTTTTGCGATGCTGAGTGTTTCTAATTTTAGTCTGTCGGCTACGTCTTGTAAGTTTTTTATAACTGTGGTAATCTGCGTTAAGGTCATTGTTGGGCCTTCCCGTTGTCCTTCACTGATGGGTAGTGCTATGTGGTAGTATTTTTTGTACTTTACAGCCTTTGCTTCACCCAGGGTAAGCGGGCTTAAACGTGGGATCTCGTTTCGTTCGAATAGCTTTTGTGATCCAGAATCTAATGGTTTCCCATTAGTGTCGACAAAGTATGCCACATTGTCTTAACGTAAAAATAGTAAATCACGAGTTTCTATTATATTGCCTTTGAGTATTTGATTATCAATAATGGTAGGTTTTATCCGCGGGTTTTTATTTTCATTAGCAGGGACGTCAGATTCGCTAGATTCGTCTTCCTTATCGTCTATTTCATTATATGGGCCACTTTTTTTGTCTGGCGGGTCGTTTCTATCTTCTATCTCCTCGATTTCATTTCCCTGATCCTGTGATCTTTCTTGCTGATTATGCATATTTTTCGCTGTCTGGCTTCGAGTTTGTATTCTATTATAATTAGGAGGGTCGTGGACTAATGCTTTTTCTACAATTTCCGATTTCGGTGGCTCACGCAGTTCTTCCTGCGTAAAAGGTATAGAATCTTTGTTTCTATCAGGTGGGTTATCGTTAGGTGGTAAATCTTCCATTTTTTCGTCATCTGAAAGGTATAGATCGAAATCCTCGTCCTCCTCCTCATCGGATTCTTCTAACATTTTAGCAATTGTTTCTGCATCTCTGGGATCATTCGGATTTAAAAGTTTTTTATGATTAATTATGTTGCAGTCTGCTTCTTCGAAATTTACCGGATTTCTTGACAAAGCGTCGGCGTTAACATTAGTTTTTCCTGCCTTGTATTCTACATCATAATCATATTCTGCTAATTTCAATCTCCAGCGGAGAATTCTCATGTTTGCATCTTGGGCATTTTTAAACCAAAGTAAAGGCTTATGATCTGTGACTAATGTAAATTTTCGCCCGTATAGATATGGTCGGAAATGTTTGACGCAATATATTATCGCTAAAGCTTCCTTTTCATAAGTGTCGTATTTTAATTCGTTGTCGGTTAAAGTTCGCGACGCGTATGCTATTGGCCGATCTTTGTTTATTTCTCCTTGCGATAATATGCCCCCTACGGCAGTTCCGGAAGCGTCGGTAGTTAAAATGAAAGGTTTCGAAAAGTCAGGATATTGTAAGACCGGTTCTTCGCATAATTTCTGTTTCAACATTTCGAAAGATTCTTCTTGAACAGATCCAGTTAAAAGGCGTATCGTTTTTTAATAAATTTGTTAAAGGTTTAGCTAATTTGGAAAAATTTGGTATAAATCTTCTGTAATATCCTGCTAATCCAAGAAATTGTTTAATATTTTTCGGTGTTTTTGGCCTAGGGAATTGTCTTACGGCTTCCAATTTTTTTGGATCGGGTTTAATTCCATTGCTACTTATTATGTGTCCTAAGTATGTTACCTCGGTTTTTAAAAATTCGCATTTATCGGGCTGTAATTTTAGATTAGCTTGGCGGAGTCGTTCTATTACTAAATTGTACCTTCTTTCGTGTTCTTCTAATGTAGGAGCGGAAATAATAATATCATCCATATAGATAAATACACCTTCTATCCCGGTTAATATTAGATCCATTAGTCGTTGGAAAGTGGCGGGAGCATTCTTTAACCCGAAAGGCATTCTTATGAATTCATAATGACCATTAGGAGTTGTAAATGCGGTTTTATGGCTATCTGTGGGATCCATTTCTATTTGGTGAAACCCAGAGGCGAGATCACATACGGTGAAATATTTTGCATTGCCTAACTGGTCGATAATTTAGACAATGTTCGGTAATGGGTAGGCATCGCCCATAGTTTTTTCATTCACGCCTCGGAAATCTAATACTACTCTCCAACGTTTGTTTCCTTTTGAGTCTTCCTTTTTCGGCACTATCCAAATAGGCGTATTGTAAGGTGACTGAGAAGGTTTTATGATCCCTGCCTCGAGCAGTTCCTTTACCTGTTTATTTATTTCCTCCTTGTGGACTTGTGGAAATCTATATTGTCGAGTATTTATTGGTCGATCATCCGTTGTTGGTATTTGATGTCGCAATACATGAGTGGCTGTTAATTTTTCTCCGGGAAGGTGGAATCGATCTTGACTATTACTTATAAGTTTCATAACACTTTTCTTTTCTTCATTATTTAAGTGTTCTAGTCGTAGCAATTTCGTAATCTCCGTAAGCCTATCTTTCTTAGGTTCTCCGGATGATACAAAGCATTCACGTGAAATAACATCATTAATTGGTGCTTCTGTTGTTAGGTGATGTTGTTTTGATTTACGTTTGAATCTGAAATTTTCCATTATTTCATGGAATCGAGCTTGTGCGCATGCCAAAGTTTTTGAAGACGGTTTACTTTTCCTGTTAATTTCATAAATTTTCTCCATATTGGGATTATATGATTTTACTCTTCTCATGAGTTCTCCAATAGTAACATGAGAGGTATTATTTTTATTAACATCTGCACTTTTTATGGGTATTCCAACCCTTGGAAATATTATTTTCTCTACATGATTTAAAGAGCTCTCAACTTTCGGCTCTCTTAAACAAAATTCTGTCGTATTACGTAGTGAGGTTTGGTTACTTCCCTCCTCGCAATCGACGGGAGTAGAATATACTAGAGGAGCCTGGAAACTTGCCTCTGCAATTCTAGGATTGTTTAAATCTTCTGGAGAGGTTTGGTAACTTCCCCCTACAGAGATTTGGGAATTATTTAACTTTTCAGGAGAGGTTTGGTAACTTCCCCCTCCAGGATTTTTAGATTTATTTAATAATTCAGGAGGGGTTTGGTTACTTCCCCCTCCAGGATTTTTGGAATCGTTTAATAATTCATGAGGGGTTTGGTTACTTCCCCCAAGGATTTGGGAATCTAGCATTTCGGGAAAGATTTGGAAACCTTCCTCCTGAATATCTAGATTAAGAGTTTTATCTGATTTCATTCTTTCTCTCATAATTTCATTTTCATTTATAATCCCGTCTTCATTATTCGGACTTGCGTAATTATTTTTATTTTCATTATTGATGTCATCTTTTGTTTCTTCTTCATTTGTTCCGTCAATTATTTTACAATAAACTTGATTATTCGCTAAGTGTCGAGGATTAATTTGCGTAATCGCAATTTCTTCTCGGTTATTATGCGTCTCCATATTTGACTCAGGATTGTCAAATAATTCGTTTAATGGTTTAAGACGCAGGGTTGGTACTTGAACTTCCACTTCTTCGTCCAAAGTACTTATAACTTTTAAATATGCCTTTCCGGAATTGTTTTCTACTATGGTATCTCCTAGATAAATCCCGTGGGCTATTTTTAATTTTGGTAGATATCCTATTTTTATTTCTGGATTTTCCACTCTTATATAAAATAGAGATTCTGACCGCGGAAAAGCTGTAATAGTTTCCGGTGAGAGGAAAGGTATACTAATTCCTGATACGTTTAAGTGTCCCGTCGCGTAATCTATGTTTGAGGAAGTTTGCTGAAAAAAGTCGTTGCCTAATAGACCGGCTTGTGGAATCGGCAAATCATCTGACACTACGTTAAAAGTTACTGGCTTTTCAAAAAGTGGTAAAATAACCTCTCCGAGGGTATAAACGGGGTATTCATTTATACCGCTTAATTGCAAAAGTTTATTGTGATTGACTGTATTGTTATTTGATAAAAATTTTTCTTTAATTAAATTCGGGCCGGAACCGGTATCCAGCATAAGGGTAACGTGTGAAATTGGTTTACCGAAATCTACCTGAATAGTCGGCACGCGACGGTGTTTATCGAGATTTACGGTTACGGGTCGTATCTCTATTGATTTTTTGTCTATTGAGTTTTCTGAGATGTCGATGGGTGTGAGATCCGTTCGGACCCCTGCTGCACACCCGACTTCGAGGGGCCATTGGAGTTTCCCTGATTAATAATTGCTTGCCTGCGATTATTGCTCGCAATGCGTAATTCGCAATTTTCGAGGAGATGCCCTTCTCCCTTGCAATAACGACAGAACAATGAATTTTTGAATGTTGCATTCGACTCTGTTTTAGTTCGGCAATTTCTCGCAATGTGCCCGAGATTATTGCAAATTTGACAAACGATTTTTGGTTTGTTTTCTGTATTAAGTTGTTCATTCTGTTTCTTCCAGCAATTATTAGCTGAATGCCCTGGTTTATCACACTATTGGCAAATTACGGTCGGTTTACTCTGATTGTTAATAGTATTTATTCTACAAGATTTAGCATTGTGACCGGATTTTGAACACAATTGACAAGTGACATGACTTTCTTGAATTACATTGACGGATCGTCGGGCCTGAGGGTCGCGGAGGCGACATTTGTCGGCGCTATGCCCGCGTTTTTTACATATCTGACATATGAGAATTTCGGTTCCAAGATCAATTTTATTATGAGGTTGCGGCGAAGGCTGAGTTAATTTCCTACAGTTAGAGGCTGAATGTCCCTCTTTATAACAGATCTGGCAGGTTTCCCGCAAACGATTAGTGTTCGATGTTTTGCCTGCAAGATTACCTTGACCCTGTCGTAAATCTGTCATTTCGTACAGCTCTCTTTCTATTCTCAATGCGTCGGCCACAGTGGCTTGGACATCCAAATTTCTTGTCACTCTTTGTTCAATTTCCGGTTTCAACCCTCTAATGAAACATTTACACATGTCCCTTTCTAACGAGGCTTTAATATTTTGACCGGGAGCGGCAGCTTGTCCTGAATTTTTATGTGCTTCTAATATCTGTTTTCCCAACAATTTGACCCGATTCGCGTAAGTTACTACATCTTCCTCTATTTTTTGATAGATGCAACCTAACTCTCCTTGTAATTGATAAATATTTTTAGCAGCGCCATAGACTTGTTCTAAATATTTTGTTAACGAGGCTACCGTATCGAAATCTTGATCTTGTATGGTACGACGAGCTTCGCCTATAATTCGGGTTCTGATTATTTTAGTGAATTGAGATTCTGCTTCAGCGGGCAGCATAGCTTTCGCTTCCTCACATCCCTCGATAAAGTATGTTAACGGAATATTTTTTCCGTCAAAGAAAGGAAAGGCCTCTACCGCGTATTTTAATGTCGCGAAAGGGTTAGCGTGCGCCATTGTTCCTGCGAAGCTTATGAAAGAATTATACTGATCTTGTCGTGCAGGAAGTAATTTTTTATTCGAGGGATCGTCGGAAACGTGACACTGATCTTGCAGTGCAGGTGGTAATTTTTTATTCGAAGGATCGTCGGAAACGTGACACTGATCTTGCGGTGCAGGTAGTATTGTTTTATCCCAGGAATCGTCAGAAACGCAAAGGGTGAAATCGGACGCGTCGGTTATATTTGATTTGCCCTCCGCAGTCTCGCCAACGTTTGGGGTGAAAAGTTGTCTAGGTGCGGATTTAATGTTAGGAAAGGGAGTGGAAGTATATGGTGTAGAGCTAAGTTTAATTTTGCCTTGATTCTCTAGGGCTTGCTTATAAAAATCTTCAACTTCAGCTTTATCTGATTTAGACCTTGTACTCATCACCACTCTCGAAAAAATCACACATAAATCCCGGACGAGCCCCCAATTTTTAAGTTCTGTTACGTCCAACCCCGGGATTAGGATAAGAAAATCTGGGAAGCGAAGGAAAAGCTAACCAGGGGGGTCGGGGTAAGGAAGGACGCAACTCGAAGCTTAAGAATACTGCTCGCAGGTACGCGCTCTGCGGCGCGTGGCGCGAGCCCGAACACACTTTTATGACTCAGGAAGGGTCAACGTTCGTAGGGACGCTAGGACGCCTTCCGTGAGCGGTGCGATCGTCGGTCCTCTTTCGAGTCAAGGAATTTAATCCCTTTAACTCGGGATCGGACCTCGTGCAATTTCGAGAGGGAGATGAGTAGGAGAGGTGGCCAGTTATAATGAATGCAGATTGAAATCAACGTTTAACATAAGACAACATTTATTATGACAATATAAACTAGGTAAACAATAAATGAGAATTAGGCAAATGAGTAGAATACATTTATGAAAGCGAAGGTCGGACATATATGTAAGGTATGTGTGTTATTAAATTGAATCAAGCATACTAAGTCGGATGCAGTGAGATGTATATGGTTGTGAAACATATAAGATCACAACACACATAAATTAAATTTATTCCAACAGGTTTCATGGGTTAATCTAGTGTAACGACCTCGGGATCGATATGGTCCTCGAGGGTGACGGTGGAGGTGGTCGACGGAGTCGGGGATGGTCCTCGGGAAGAGGAGGGGGAGTCGGGAGGTTCGAGGAGGGCGACCGGATCGCGGTTGATGGGGACCACGCGAAATGGGGCCACCCGACAAACCGGACGATAAGGTGCGGGGGAAAACCGAGATGGGAGGATAATGGGGCGAGATTGTATGACGGGGCGACGCTGTTGTGAGGAACAGGGTTCCTCTGAGAAGGCTGGTGGGGGCGGTGGAGTGGCGAGACGCAAAGCACCGGGCTGTGTGGGACAAGGTTCTTCCGGTTCCCTGCGAACCCGCTTGTGGCGACGTCTCCCGTGTTTCGCGGCGTTTCGCGACTTCTTATTGGTGGGACCGGCCGAATCCACTACGAATTAGCGGATTGTTAAAATTTAAGTCCGTCACGTGCGGGGAAGTCTCCTCATGCTTTGGAGAATAAATCTAAAGAGTACTTCGAGTCCACCAACGAGTCAGCTAACCCTAAGCAATATACCCCGAGTCCGCTTACCCAGCTAACCCAAAGCAGTGTACCCCGAGTCCACCGACGAGTCAGTTAACTCAGAGCAACATACCTCGGATCCGCCGAGCCAGCTAACTCAAAGCAAAGGAGATTGTTCGGAATCGACCGATAAATCGGCTAATTCGGAACAGGGGTAGCAAGAGGGATGGAAGGGCTATACTGGGAGACTTCCCTAACGCGTGGATATATGAAGAAGAAGGGGAGCATATATATATATATATATATATATGGTGTGTGTAGAACTTACTACTTGTCGGTGATCGAATAGCTGGTTCTTTGAAATCGCTGGCTCTCCTTGGGTGCTGTGGATAGGCTCTAGTTGGCACTCGATGGGTTTAAGTTCACGCACAGAATTTAACTTGAACTCAAGATGAGATTTGAATCTGGCGCAGTAAATTGAAAGGAGGCGACGAGATGATCTGGCTGAAGAGGAGCTGCGCAAGAGAGCAAGTCCTGCGATGTCGCGATTTATATAGGAAAGTTCTAAGGATGGGAAAGGTGAATTGCGTGTGGGATGTGTCAGGTTTTCAGTTTGGGAACTTCTGGTTGGCGGGATGTTTCTAATTTTTGTCTGAAGGATTTCTTATTGGGTGGGATGGTCTTCACCCAAGAGCTGGATTCTTAAGTTTTCGCCTATCCTAGAAAGCTAGAGACGGTTGTCGATTTTTCCGGGTGTTCATTGGTGAGTTCCCTCGTAAGGCCCCCACTGTCTTGCTGGGGGTGCAACCTATCGTTTCCTCCAGTGACTCATCTGTTTTTCGACTATCGCCGATTTCTCTTTTATTAGGGTCCCTTATTTATCTCGCAACCCTGCTCGAATTACCGACAGACGACGCATATCCCTCCAATCTCAAGTGCAGTTTTATTGCAGTTTTATTGCTAAGTGCAAACAGAAACTTCCGCCACGTGCTCTTACAAGATTTCCAAAAGCACGTTTTAGATCTCGTTTCTGTTTGTCGGAACATTGCGCGGGAAATCTGAGCTAGTCGCACGATACAGTACAGATCCCCATCAACCCCTGTCTGGAATTAAGGCCCCTTTTACGCGTCGTGTCGCCGGGTTTATAGTTATGGGCCCGATAAGGTTGCTGAGAATCTGGTCACCATACGTCCCGTCTGTTACCAATTCGTAATCTGGGGGGTTGGTTTTATTTGATCATAAAAAAAAGGAATGTGAGGAGATCTAAACTCACTCCCCGTTCGACAACCGTCCGTGCTCGGTTTGTGTATCCTAATCTTAAGGGCCACTTTTAGGCGCACAAGAATTCCCGCGAAAAAGGGAAATCGTGGAGTCTGCAGGACGTAACATTATATAACGCAAGTTTATTCGGATTACTATACGATTACAATGATTACACGTGGTCAACCGTGCGACGCCAGAAAGAGAACTGAACTCGAATCTATAAGTATCGAAAAGAATAGATAGGCGTCGGTAATATCGCGACCCGTTAGTTCGAGTGGAGCCACTTCGTATCTCCAACACCTCCCCTCGAAGTCGTAGGCTCCAGCTAGGTTACTCGCGCAACTCAATCATCCCCAAACCATCCTGGCACTGAATGTGTTTATGTCCGGTTAATCCCTTAGTTAATATGTCTGCCGGCATATCATTGGTAGACATATACTGAAGCTCAATCGCGCCCGATGCACAGTGGTCTCGAATGAAATGGTGGCGCAAGTCGATATGTTTGGTTCTCGAATGATGCACACCAGTGCTGTATACCAAACGCTGTGCTCCCTGGTTGTCGTTGAACAGTATGGTCCCATCGCATGGTCCTGCTGTGTCGCGTAACAAACCTTGAAGATAAATCGCTTCTTTGGTGGCCTCCGACATGGCCATATACTCGGCCTCTACACTCGATAGCGCTACAGTTCGTTGCTTTCGAGCTTCCCAACATATTGCTGCTCCTGCTAGGATAAATGCGTATCCAGAATATGATCGCCTGTCAACTGTATTGGCACCCCAGTCTGCGTCAACTACTCCGTACAATGGTATATCTGATTTTTGGTACATCAGACCATGACTCTCGGTGCCCCTCAGGTATCTGAGGATTCTTTTGGCTGCCAGCCAGTGCTCAGTTGAATAATTCGTATTGAATTGACTCAGGAAATTGACCGCGTACGCGATATCTGGCCTCGTAGATACCGCAAGATACATCAATGCTCCAATGAGACGTTGGAAAGGATATTGTCTCATTATCTTCTCATTAGCTCGTGACGGTTTTGTCAGTTGCACATTTGTATCGATTGGGGTCCTCGCTGGTTTGCAATCTTGCATGCCAAAACGCTCCAAGATAGCTTCAGTGTATTGACGCTGTGTTAAGACAACACTATAGTCATTCTCGTCTTGTTGAAATTCGATTCCCAGGCAATGATTCACTGGTCCCAAGTCTTTCATCTCGAATGACTCCGCCAAATTCCGCTTCACCTCTTTCATCCAGCTCGGGTCGTTGGTTGCGATCACAATATCGTCGACATAAATCGCAATTATCATCACGCAGTTTTTCCTTCGCGACGTAAACATACATGAGTCTTGGTTCGTTGGTTGCATACCCATTTGCTTCAGTTTTGACACAAGACGACGATACCATTGCAACCCTGATTGTCGCAATCCATAAAGTGCTTTCTTCAACAAGCATACACTATCTTGATGTGCGTTCAATGCATGTAGCCAGCGTTTTGCAGTTCTTATAATGTCTTCTTTCCGGACTATTTCCGCATCTGAACCTACGTGTTTTCCAGCGATGATCTTCGTCAGTACCTCGCGTAACTGCTCAGGTACCTCCATGTACACGTCCTCTTCTAATTCACCATTGAGGTAGGCGGTTACCACATCCATTTGATGGATTTGCAACCCCAACTCTGTCGACAATGCCGCCAATAATCGAATTGAAGTCGATCTTGCCACGGGAGAATAAGTTTCATGGAAATCCTCCCCTGCACGTTGTGAGCAACCCTTTGCTACAAGACGTACTTTCTTCTTTGTGACTAGTCCACTATCTTTGGTACAGAAAACAAATCTACTACCAATCACTTTTCGCTTTTGTGGTCTTGATACAATTTCCCAAGTGTTATTACGTATCTGCGCAAGGTATTCATCTTCCATGGCTGTTCTCCAGTCTTCGACGTCGTCGCTTTGCTCCGCTTCTTGCCATGTTGCAGGATCGTGTGTTATTGTTAGGTTACATTCCATAAACGCGTCATCATTGTCTGGAGTCTCACCAGGTAGACCCTCATTATCCGAAACTTCACTATCCTCACCATCGTTTCCGTCATTGTTGTTAGTGGCCTGATATAGTTTTCTCGGCCTTCCAACCGATCCGGTACGCAATAGCATCGGTCTTCCCCTTCCACGTTTCGGTGGTTGAAGCCTCGTTGGTAAAGGAGTAGAGCCTTCCGTTGCCCTTCGTTTAGGCGCTCTAACAATGACATCTTGAGGTACTTCTGTGTGATCCCTTTCCTTGATAGCAACTTGAGGTCCTTCGGCGTGATGCTCCTTTGCTCTGTCCTCAATCAACTCGTCTCCCTGTTCGTGTCCCCTAGTTTCGATTTGGTCGGGTTTCTCGTTCTCAAGAAACTCTTGGTATTCACGATCAAAAGCTGACTCGTTCAAAAATTTCACGTCGCGACTCACGATTACTTTACGCGATTTCGGTAGCCACACGCGATACGCTTTCGATTCGTTTAAGTATCCTACGAAAATACCCTCCTCCGATCTCGAGTCAAATTTTCCTTTTTGGGGATTTTTGTCCGACACGAACACTCTCGAACCAAAGATTTGAAAATATATCACCGTAGGTATTTTTCCCTTCCATACTTTATACGGTACCTGTCCATCCAACGATTTTGTCACGCACCGATTTCTCACATAACACGCAGTATTTACCGCCTCTGCCCAAAACACTGGAGAAACATCCGCTTGACGCATCATGCACCTGGCCATTTCGACCAGCGTCCGATTCTTTCTCTCCGCCACGCCGTTTTGTTGAGGGGTATGCGGTGTTGATAATCGCCTCGCGATACCGTTTTGCTCCAAGAATTGGTCAAATTCCTTGTTGCAGTATTCTGTTCCATTGTCCGACTGCAATGCTTTTATTTTTCTCCCTGTTAAAGTTTCTGCCGCGGCCTTGTATTTTTTAAATGCACTCAAAACATCGCTTTTGTTTTTCACAAAGATAACCTCGCACCAACGCGACCTATCATCGATAAATGTCACAAAGTATTTTGCGCCAGAATGTGACGCAGTTTTCATCGGTCCACACACATCTGAATGTACTATTTCTAATAAGTTTTTCGTACGACCGCCTTCACTTTTCGGAAATGGAGCTCGAGTTTGTTTCTCGCGAATACACACTTCGCATTTTGACATTGTTTGATCGATTTTAAGTTTTAACCCGTGCACAACTCCGCTTTTCGCCATGTTTTTTAAGTCTCGTTCGTTTAAATGTCCCAACTTGTAATGCCACTCGTCGATCTCACTTTTCGTATGATTCACGGACATCGCCACATTATCTCCTTTTCTCGCCGCATCGTTTTCATTTACCGCGTCTTTGCCCCTTCGCACGTAATACAAATTTCCGAGTCTATCTGCTCGAAAAATTATTTCTCCGTGCTCACCGGTCACGGTCGCGTCTTTTTCACGAAAATGTACTTCATATCCGCGATCCGTTATTTTTGACACCGATAACAAGTTTGTACGTAAATCCGACACGTAATATACTTTTTCAAAGTTTACATTTGTCTCCCGTTTACCATTACTCACGGCCATTCGCACGTTTCCCGCGCCCGTTATACTCGTTGACTCACTGTTCGCCAAATTCAATGTCTTATACACACTTTCGATTTTCTCGAACTTTGTCTTTTCAGTACACATGTGTGCAGTGCATCCACTGTCCAAGCACCATTCTACACCATTTACGCTCTCGCGATTAAATAGCACCGTCTCAACTGTGTTCAACATCGCCGTGTCCCCGCGCGCGCGTTCCGAACTCACCGATTCATTGTCATTGTCTTCCACCTGTCGTGCACTCACTTGTAAATTCGCAGGATACTTTGCCAGACATCTTTTGGCAATATGACCGGTTTTACCACAACGGAAACATTTAAGTTTTCCTTGTCCCGCACCAGCTTGGCTTTCGGTTTTATTGTTCCTCGAATCTTCACGACTGTCATGTGGCACGCGCGTGTTTTGACGAAACTTTGACCTTCTCGCGTACATAACATTCTGCTCTGTATTGTCGCTCGCTTTTCGCGATTCGTATTCTTCAAGTATTTTCACTCGCAATATCTCGGGATCTGGCAATTCATCTCGTGTCTCAATAGCGCAACGAAAATTTCCAAACGATTCTGGCAGACTGTATAACAATAAGATTGTTAACACTTCCTCGTTGACTACCGATCTCTTTTAATTTTGCCACTGCCTCGAAAAATTTCGTTAGATGGGTTCGCACATTGTCCCCCTCTTTCAATCGTGACAAAATAATTTTCTTCAAGAGTATCGCTTTTCGCGCCGGTCCCTTCGACTGGAATGTCGATTCGATTTTTAGCCATACTTCTCTAGACGTTTCTAGACCACGGATCACGTTCAACTCCGACGTACTCATCGACAACACGATATCGGCTTTTGCTTTCGCATCTTTATTTGTCCATTCCATCGCATCTGTCCCAGACGACGGCTTCACTTTTGTCCCGTTCACGTAGGCCCATACGTCGTTTTTCACCAGTATAGCTTCCATCTGCATTTTCCACGTATCATAATTTTCGGCAGTTAACGGCTCGATTTTCATAATCGCTGACATTTTAACACCACTTTTACTGTCTTTTATTGTCTCAGTCTTTATCTCGCGATTTCTCTATTTTCGCGTACTGGTTCTCACACTAACGGTCTTCCCGTATACGCGACGCGCGGTACACCGCAACCACGTTTTCGCCGAGTTCTTCACTCGCGACTTTAAATCGAACACTCGCGTTTCATGTACTCTGGGCCCATAACCTGTTGGCGAGTAATAATCAGAGTTTATTTTATATAACGCAAGTTTATTCGGATTACTATACGATTACAATGATTACACGTGGTCAACCGTGCGACGCCAGAAAGAGAACTGAACTCGAATCTATAAGTATCGAAAAGAATAGATAGGCGTCGGTAATATCGCGACCCGTTAGTTCGAGTGGAGCCACTTCGTATCTCCAACACAAAAATTATTACCCACTCGGCATGTAATATTTCAGAAACATTTCTGCAAAATTCCATTTAAAATATTACACCTTTCATCAATATTTCAGAAATATTTCACGACCGTTTCTGCAACATTTCTGCAATGTTTTAATCGGCATAATTATTTCAAATGCAACTTTGCTGAAAGATTTCGGCAATATTTCTGAAATATTTCTGAAATATATCTACGAAATATTGCAGAAACACTTCAGAAATATTTCAAATACATTTTACACTGAGAAAAATGTTTTGTATTAGCAAACAAAATTTTGTTACTGACGCAAAAACTATTTGTTGATATGTAAAAAATGAAATAATTTGTTACCGGAACAAAAAAAATATATTAAGCTATGTGCGTATAGCCGCCGCGCATTTGTCCGAAGAAATCCGCTCTCTCAGCCGGTCACCCATCCAAGTAGTATACCGGCGCCTTGTTGCTTGACATCGATGATCGAACAGGGTAGTGGTGAGCCTCTGACTCTGACGCTTCTTTCTTTCTTATACTTGCTTATTTTGGTGAGCATAAAGCTATCGCATAACAATATTAACAATACAGATATACGAATAAATCTATTTTGCCAGTCAGCGTCGAATATTATTTTATATTAAATATTATTAAATATTTTATATTTTATATTAAAAATGCCATATGACAAAATTTGGAATATTAGAAAATTCTTAATAAAAGAGAAAAAATGCAATAAAATGCAATATTAAATAATAATAAATTTAATTTTTTATAAGTTCTAAAGTCTGTCAGCAATTTTTCGGAAATATTACAAATGCAATGTTGTATGTGAAACATTCAAAAATATAACGCGTTCAATGTAAACGTAATAATAGTTTTATCATGTATCAGAAATGTTTCTAAACCATTACATCTGCAATATTTCTTCTGCAATATTGTAGAAATTCACTGCCTGCAATTCAATTTTTTATTACCTACGCAATCTTTCAGAAATTTTTCAGAAATATTTTAAATGCAATGTTGCGTTTGATATGTTACAGAAATATTTCTGAAATATTGCATCTGCTACATTTTTTTGCAATATTACAGAAACTTACAAATATTGTAAACAACTTTCTGAAAGATTTCAGAAATATTGTTAATGCAATATTATAAAAAACATGATGCAGGTACATTTCTGAAATATTTCAGATGCATAGTTACTGTTATGTCCTGCGAACTCCACGATTTCCCTTTTTCGCGGAAATTCCTATGCGCTTACGATAGGCCTTAAGATTAAGATAAGTAAACTGAGCACGGACGGTTGTCGATCGGCAAGTGAGGCTTGATCCCCTCACATTCCTTTTTTTTTATGATCAAAATACCTATTTGGTTGGGCAACTAAAGAGCAACCTTCCAGATGACAAACTACTGACAAACGGGACATACGTGATCGGTCTTTGTCAACCCATAACTATAAACCCGGCGCCACGACGCGCCAAAAGGGGCCTTAATCCCAGACGAACAGTTTGCTTAGGATCTTTATTGCATCGCGCGACTAGTTCAAAATTGCCCGCGCAATGTTCCGACAAATAGAGACGAGATCTAAAGCGTGCTTTTGGAAATCCTGTAAGAGCACGTGGCGGAAGTTTCTGTTTGCAATAAAACTGCAATTAAGATTGGATGGAATGCATTTGTCTGTCGATACTGAAAGTAGGGTCGCGAGACAAATAAGAGACCCTAATAAAAGAGAAATCGGCGTTAGTCAAAAACAAATGAGTCACTGGAAGAATCGCTGGGTTGCACCCCCGATAAGACAGTGGGGCCCTACGAGACAACTCACCAATGAACGGCCGGAAAAATCGACAACCGTCTCTAGCTTTCTAGGATAGGCGAAAACTTAAAAATCTAGCTCTTGGGTGAGAAACATCTCACCCAATAAGAAATCCTTTAAACAAAAATTAGAAACATCCTGCCAACCAGAAGTTCCCAAGACGAAACCAGACACCTCCCACAATGAAATCCACCCTTCCCATCCTTAGAACCTTCCTATATAAATCGCGACATCACGGGACTCCCTCTCTTAGTTCAGCTCCTCTTCTGACAGTTCACCTCTTCGGCCCGGTTCATTTTACTTCGCCTCTCTTCCGTTCACGAACAGTATCACATTCAAATCCGATCTCAAGTTTTAAGTTAAATTTTGTGCGTGGACTTAAACTCATTGAGTATCGACGAGAGGCTATCCACAGGGCCCAAAGAGATCCAGCTAGCTACCCACGGGGCTCAAAGAGATTCAGCTGTTCTACTTTAGTTTGATCAGCACCAAGAAGTAAGTCCTCTACATACATATTCATATATTGATATCGGGTCCCTTTTATCATTATCTTACCCCCTTTGTATTCACTCGAACACTCACGCGTTCGGGAAGTCCCTCGGTTAAACATTAAACGTTAACCCTTCCAACCCTCCAATTCTCTTCACTATTCCGAATTAGCCGATTTATCGGTGGATTCGGAATAATCTCTATTGTTCCGAATTAGCCAATTTTTCGGTGGATTCGGAATAATCTCTGTTCGTTGTTCCGAATTAGCCGATTTATCGGTGGATTCGGAATAATCTCTATTGTTCCGAATTAGCCGATTTTTCGGTGGAGTCGGAATAATCTCTGTTCGTTGTTCCGAATTAGCCGATTTATCGGTGGATTCGGAAAAATCTCTATTGTTCCGAATTAGCCGATTTTTCGGTGGACTCGGAATAATCTCTCTCTATTATTTCGAGTTAGCTGATTCGTCAGTGGACTCGAGGTATTCTTTTGATTTCTTTAATCTCCAAAACCCGAGGTGACTTCCCCACAGTTAACGGACTTTAATGTTTAACAATCCGCTAACTTGTAGTGGATTCGGGCTGTCCCACCCACAAGAGGTCGAAAAACGCCGCGAGACACGAAAGGAATCGTCAGAACAAGCGGGCGCGAAGGGAGCTTGACTTCCCTCCGGAATCAGTCAACGCAGGTCCTCCGCGACTCGCCACTCCACCCCCTCCGCCAGCTTTTACAGAGGAACCCTGTTCTTCACAGCAGAATCGCCCCGTTATCCCCCTTTCTCGCCCTGTCGTTCTGCCTTCTCGCCCTTTCGTCGCATCTTCTCGCCCTGTTTGTCGCGTGGCCCCTTTTCGCGTGGTCCCCGTCAATCCCGATCCCGCCCCCTTACTAGAACCTCCCGCTTCCCCGACCTCCTCGACCGCCTCGACTCTCGATCTCGAGGAAGAAGTCGATCCCGAAGTAGTTACCCTCGACTAATAATTAACATCTTTATAGCATAAAAATTATTTACTTTTCTTTTATGTGTTAGTTTAATTTAAATACTCACATACATCCCACACGCACACAGTTAAATTCGTGTAACTCCAATCCTAAACGAATTGTAATAATAGCGGGCAGGAGGTGCATTGAATAGGTTTCCCCTTCAAAGATCCTGCCCGATCACCCCCGCACCAATGTAACACCCGCGGTAACTATACACCCATTACACTCAAATAACATACACTCCGGCTTATCTCAATACCTGATTCTCTACCAATGTCAGTACAACCATTATTTTATTGTAATGTTCACTCTACCAATCTCAGCAACACGTATTGTTTTATTGTGTAATAAATGTTTAATTTGTTTATAAAATTTAATTAAATGTTCCTTTATTTTAAATAAGACCTAACCCAGTACCATTATCCTCTCGAAATCGCACGAGGTCCGATCCTGAGTTAAAGGGATTAAATTCCCTGACTCGAAAGAGGACCGACGATCGCACCGCTCACGGAAGACGTCCTAGCGTCCTTACGGACGTTGACTCTTCCTGAGCCATAAAAGTGCGTTCGGGCTCGCGCCACGCGCCTCAGAGCGTGTACCTGCGAGCGATATTCTTAAGCTTCTAGTTGCGTCCTTCCTTACCCCGACCCCTCTGCCTAGCCTTTCCTTTGCTTCCCAGTTTTTTTTTCTTATTAATCCCGGGGTTGGACGTAACAGTTACAAATGAAATGTTAACGAAATATTTCTGCACCATTTCCGAATATTTCAATATTTCAGCAACATAACATGCCGAGTGGGTACAGTACGTTGTATTGTCATTTATCCGTGACTCGGATTACTTTCTCCCCAGCCTAATACAAACAATATTTCAAATACTATGCAATTCTATCGATATATTATGTATACAAAGTATGTTATATAATATAATGTATCAAGAGACACAGTAGTGTCTCGTGCCAAGTACACGCGGAGCGAGACCGACCGTGACTTTTTTACGCGACGCGACGATTTGCGAGTACTCGAGATGTTGAGATCTCGATAACGAGTGAACGGATCAAGTTCTAAGTAGACTTGATCGATAGCTTGGGGTCGAATTAGGGGGGGGGGGTTTTCTCTTATAATATTCCGCTACGTGCCCTACGAGCGGAGATATTGCGACACAAAGTCCAAATGTGAAAATTTTTAATTAAGATACTTCTCCTAACGCCGACGTCTCTCATGCCATGCCATCATTTCATTGGCTGGAGTCGCGTCCTTTTCACTTTTTCGACACCAGGGTGGTGCTAGTATCGCCAGTTTCGATATGCACATATGTATACGTGTGTGTACTGCGCGAGTGCAGATAGTGCGTTTAGCGCGCTGTCAGTTAACCTATCTCGAGAGACACGGTAGTACGCGCGGAGCGAGACCGACCGTGACTCTTTATTACGCAACGCGACGATTAATTCAAGATAATTGTTTTATTATGTAATTATCTCCTATAATTATCTTATTCTATATATTACTGTTACTTATTTTACTGTTTATACTACGTTTACGTGAGTGTTTATTACATACAGGTTAACCTATATCAAGAGATATATATATTGACGGCAGGGAGCTGATACTGAGATCAAGGAGCCTGTTCATACGAGGCGTTTCTGCCGCGCGATTGCGGCCACGCGTTAACGTTTGCACGAGCCGCACGCTGTCGCGAGGTAAGGTGCGACAACGCGCGCATACGCGCGTACGGGAAACGGCAGTAACACCGTAATCGTGTCGGCGATATACTGAATTTGAATTGCTTCGTGCTTATCTGGAGATTTCGTATCCCTACATCGTATTACCACCGCTGCCGGAAAAGAAGATTTTCTACGCTTGGCAGAAAGTGACGATTGACACGTTCGATCCCGACTTCATTGATCGCAGAAGAGCTGGACTCGAGGTACGTTTCCGATTTGCAAATGAAGTTGTGCACGTTGCTAGTATTCTGATTATACAATACATTTTTACTTTGTAGAGGTGTATATATATTGACAGCAGAGAGCTGATACCGAGGAGATCAAGGAGCCTGTTCACAGGAGGTGTTTCTGCCGCGCGTACATAATATGTTGCACAGTTGATATATATTGACGGCAGGGAGCTAATGCCGAAGAGATCCCGTTTACGCGAAGGAATTATCGTAAGTTATCGTATCGTTTTCGTAAGTTACTATACAGAATTAAGTAACGCTCGCGTAAACGTAGTATAGGTTAGATTACCGGTTTCTTACAAAATTTTACATACAATAAAACGCGAGATTCACTTATGGGAGCTTTCCAGCAAGCGACACAAGTCGACACAGGTATCGTTTTGCCTTTGTTACTCATTGCCAAAAAAGAAAGATAGAACGACGTTTGTGTCGGCTTGTGTCACTTGCTGGAAAGTTCCCTATGTATGCAAGTTTAACGCCTATTGAGTTAATATGAAATAATTTTCCTAAATGTAAAAATAACATGATGTTATATATGCGGTTTGGCGTAAATATATATATAATATATATGTGATTTCTGCCCAGTGCTCTGAATGTTATGTGATTTTTGCCCAGTGCTCTGAATGTCATCTGGTTATACATATCAAGAATTTTCGATGGGCTTCTTCAGAAGATAGGATACGAAGAAAATTCTAATGATGACGATATCACAAAGATGCTAAGGCTAGATGCCATGAAATGGGCATGTATCGTCGATTATGCAGAAGCGGAATGCAAGTTATATATTGACGGCAGGGAGCTGATGCCGAGGAGATCAATCTCGTTTACGCGAAGGAATTATCGTAAGTTATTATATCGGTTCAACTTATTTTTTATTCTTTTCCAGTTTTAAGAGTTAGAAAAAGATAAAAATGCTCTCTTTTCATTTCATATATACATTTTACATGTCCTCCTTCTTTCTTTTATTCACTTATACTATCTGTTGTACTTTGAAATCACTTATCTCTCTTATCTTCCTTCTTTTTACGTCTCCCTTTCCTTTGATGTTACTTAAAATTTGTAACTTTTCCATTTTTACTGTTAGTAGAATATGCTCCTCAAATTTGACAATTTATTTCTGAAACATTCCGTATTATATTATGCACTATATAAATTAAACTATGTATAATATATATAAACTAATTATATGTATGTTTGTGAATTATAGCAATTAGATAAGGAACTAAAGTTTCGTCATATCTGAAAAATGGCACCACCGAAGGTATTACTCGGACAAAATCGACAAAACAGCACTGCAACTTTGAGGAAAGGAATAACGACCAGAAGTCAAAATTCTTTACAGAGCAATGTATTACGACAACCCAATGTTGGTAGAGAAACTCGCGCCAAGCGAAAAGCGGAAGTTTCGCCATCTAAAGAAAAAACGCATAAAAGATGCGCTTTTGCAAACATATATAATATTTACTGTAGAAAGAAGTACTATAGAAAGAATTTTAAAACATCAGGTTGTAGAAGATTAATTACATTCTTCTGTTGGAGACTAATGCTTTAATTTTTTATTTTATTCTCCAATAAAATATCCGTCTTATTAAAATGGAATCTATATAAATGTATACTAATTCAATACTAATTCACTACTATCTGAAAATAGTGTGCTAAGGTGTCTATGTCCACGTTAACTCTGGCTCGGTACATACTGGAACATTCTCTGATGGATTATACAATGATCAGGTTTAGTGATAGTAAAATGGCAGCGGCGGCGTTGTTACTCGCGTTGCTAATGAAGGACTTGGGAGGACGGAATCCAACATTAGAATACTATAGCGGTTATAAACTTGACGACATAAGAGATATTTGCAATCTTTTAAACCAGAGCTTGCATAGGAAACACAAAGAAGCATTAAAGTCCACAGCAAGTACAGCCACAAGTAAGTATTTACTTTTTGCTATGTATTTCCTTTATATATTGTATATATATAACATATTACATTTTATATATTATATACGTTATAATTTATATATACATATATTGAAACATATTTTTGTGAATAACCAATGTTTATTTTCGATTTTATTTGCATTCTAGGATTTTCTTCGAAGTAGCAAAGCTGCCTCTAAAAGAGACTTTAGACATATAAATAGAAAGAGTACTGAAGTAACTTGTAAGTCAAAAAAAGTGCTCCAAATTCAGTATATAAATATAGGCAGATAATTCATCTTGATAACAAGACATTAGAAATTAAGACTAGTCGCGTATCGAATTGTTGGACAACCTAGACATTAATTAAGTGATCGTTAGCACGCAAATAGCGGCGCTGATCTTTAAATTGTATAATGCGTGAAACAAAGGCGTAAAAAACGTAAAAAATCTCGAATGCATGTCAAAAAGTTTTGTCGCGAAACTTCATTGAGTTTTTTACGGGTACACTAGATAGTATATTGACTCATTATCTTTATTATATATATATATATATATATATATGACGCAGTAATCTCTATATCATTTTACAGTCTTTGTTATTTGTAAGTCATTTTACTAATTTTTTTCCTTTTTTTATTAAAAATTTATTTTAGTGCCACGCTTTTGTACCTTGCGAGATGAATTTTCAACCCGAAATTTCATATCGGGTTTTTTCAATAAGCGAGAATAGACTGAAAAGTAATGCACATGTGCTCGATCGAATTGCTCGTAAATGAAAAGATGTATGTTTTCAAAATTTAAAGGAAAGAAAAGAATAAAATTTATCTGTTTTTTTTTACATGATCGCTTTATAAACTAAATAAATTCTTCCCAGTGAACAATTTTTTTATGCGTAACGCCGTTCGCTTATCTTCACCATCCACGGAAGAGTAAGACACACCTTTTGAGAGGAGAGATGCAAATCCCACGACGGCAGATTCATCAACCTAAATTGAATGTTTTACATCTGTCGCAACAGGCTTTATTGTCGCATGATTTTGAAGCAATTGGCTTCATATTTACAAAATTTTGTTCCGAGGGTCCACCGTCCCTCGAGTAATAATATCAATTCAACACTCTAAACAATGACTAAATTTTATTAAATTGCGTATATTAAATCTAATTAATATAATATGCTTAACTCTATTTAGACATGTACTTTTTGAGAATCATTGAATATGGCAAATTTTTTGCACATTTATTAAGAGTAATTGAACGAACACAACATACTGTCCCTATTTTGTGCCTCAAGATAGTTGACCGTGTGCGTTGCTTTTCAGTCTGTCTCCCCGTAATTAATCTTAATCTTTTTTCGATGTCTTTCACGACGAAAGATATTTTAGGATTGTACTGCCGATCGCCGATTGATAATACGAACATGATTACACGAAATGATTGTGCGACAGGTTTCACCGGAGATACTGCCATGTAAAGAGGTGTGGCGCGTTGTTATGTATCATTGTTGTATTTACAGTTAGGTCTCCGTATTTTTTCCTCGTCAGGATCAAGCTTGGCTTTTCTTGTCTTTCCCCTTCACAGTTTCCACACATTCCAATATTGACGTCCTAATTATTAGAATATTTGAAGTTGAAGAACAGGAGGAAGAACATAGAGAAATCAAGATTGACTTAATTCTCGGTAAGGAAACGCATAGCGGAAGCCCGACTGTATGTAGACTGAATGAAGCTTATGTTGTTTGATGAGAAACTTAAATTTCTGTTACGGTCATGCTTAAGAAAAATGAGATATTTAATCGTAGACGATCAGACGAGGTAAAAATTCAATTCGAGACAGGATATCCTGTGTCTAATCTAGTTCTATTTCTACATTATGGCAATTCGGTTAGATACAATGTAAACTTCCTGTTTTGTACATTTCGCGAAGTAAGATCTTTTTTCCATCGTAAACGCGTAATTACTCAATTTCTGAGCGGCACATGTCAGCCATTTCCGCTGGCAAATGTAGTATTATACGAGGTATATCTAAAATTTAGGCACCAGTTAAGCTATCGTTAATTTATTATTACTAAGATATACCTATAGTTCACTATTCTAAAATTAAAGGAGAAAAGGTTGATTTATATACTCCTGCGTGCCAAAACTAAGCGTGATTATAAATTCGAAAAGAAAAACTCGCAATACATAGACCCGACGTTTCGAAACCTGTAAAGCGTACAGGGTGACATAATTCTCTTCCGAGAACAATTTACGTAAAAAAAATAGAAATTAATCAATAGAAATAGAAATGAGAAAAAACTATCTGTGATATTAACATTCTCTCATAATGTCACAAAACCGAAACGATAAGTGCGTGTGTCGTGCATTTTTCTCTCTCTAAATGCAGGGTGGCCACGAAATCTCTAACTGAAGGGCTCGGTGTAAAAAAATGAAACAAGTCCATAACTTGGACGTTTTATTTCGAATATGATTTTTGCATCTAAAATGAACCTATCACATTCTTGCGTTCGACGGGGAGATTGCTTATCATTTGGCACTTTTACAATATAATCTACTAATATAATCAGTTTTTATATTTTGAAGAAATACAAGAGAGACGAAGCATTAAATATCTTTAATGCGAATAAATACAAGATAAAGCATTTAAAAAAATAATTAACAATCTTTTAGTGTGTACAAAAAATAAAGTAACTTAGAAAAATAAGAATATGTATACATATGTAATTAATTACCCGGTAGATCAATATGCTCTCGGTTGCTCTCATAACCAAATCCTGCGCGCAACACCCATTGTACTCCTTATTGAATGAAAGAAATGCTCAAATATTCAGTATATGGTGAATATGTAGAGCGTATTTGACAAAAATAAAACAAAGGAATTTTATGGCTACCCAGTATAATACAACAAGCAACGTAATATAGATGCATATTTTACATAAAAGCCATGTCCGGCAATGTATATATATGTATTAACAACTTCAGACACATTTCTTTATAAGGTGTAATTTTTTTCTGTTAAGATTAAGATGCGTAACACTACAAAAAGGCGTGATATCCGTACAAAATTACCTTTTTCAAAAAAAGGTAAAAAAATGCGCCAAGTACACGCATAATAGTGTATATATGTTGTTACCTCGAAAAAAAAAACAGTGGTAGTATTATACCTTAAAAAAATCTAAGTAACAAGTGGTAGACGTAATCTTTGTATCTCGAAAAATCTCGAAAAAACCTAAGCAGTAGTATCTTTACCTCGAAAAAACCGAAGTAACAAGTGGTAGACGTAATCTTTGTATCTCGAAAAATCTCTAAAAAACCTAAGCAGTAGTATTTTTATTTCCAAATATGTTGTTATCTCGAAAAAAAAACAGTGGTAATATTATACCTCAAAAAAATCTAAGTAACAAGTGGTAGACGTAATCTTTGTATCTCGAAAAATCTCGAAAAAACCTAAGCAGTAGTATCTTTACCTCGAAAAAAACCGAAGTAACAAGTGGTAGACGTAATCTTTGTATCTCGAAAAAACCTAAGCAGTAGTATTTTTATTTCCAAAAAATTATAACTCAAGTGATACACATCACAAAATTACGTTACCTTATCAAAGATGAGTCGCGCTTCAAGTGATCTATTACAATTACAAAAAAGAAATGATATCTCTTTTTAAATTACAGCGCCAATTACAGAGAGAACATACACTGAGAAAAAAAATTTGTCAATCCCAAGAAATATTTAGTCCGATACGTTCAACTAAACATTTTAGTTAGTTAACTAAACATTAGTTGAATTAATTAATTCTTGATTAAGGAAACGAAATAAATTGTTGAAACAACTAATATTTAGTTAACTAACTAAATGTTTAGTTGAACGTATCGGACTAAATATTTCTTGGGATTAACAATTTTTTTTCTCAGTGTATTTTTCGAGATACAAAGATTACGTCTACCTCTTGTTACTTAGGTTTTTTCGAGGTATAATATTACCACTGTTTTTTTTTCGAGTTTAAATACAAAGTTTATTTTCAATAGAATAAAAGATTGAATCATGAAGAATTACAGAGGTAACAATACAAAATACAAATATTTTATTAAAATATTTAAACCCAACACACACAAGGGAATACAAGGTATTTAAATACAAAGTTTATATATGTATTTTAAAAGATTTAATCGCATCGCAAAGAATTACAGAGGTAACAGTACAAAATAAAAATATTTTATTAAAATACATTGAGTATTGAGTTTAAACTGACGCCTTATGGCATCTTACCGACAGTTAGTCTAGTAAGTACCATGATACAGATATGCTATTCGATTGGTAACTGTGAGTGCGCTAGCATCTCCGTGTTCACGGTTATCACTCTGAGGCTTGGCTAGAGAAAGATCGTACGGCGCAGGCTTTTCTAATGCGAGGTCTAGAGTTGGAACAGCTAAAATATATGACCGACTGCACGACCTCCGCACAAATGTGGGCACGACTGCGGGCAGTGCACGCAGAGAAGAGCGATCAGTCTGTGCAGGTATTGCTAGACAGATTCATTCAACTGTAAAATGGACGAAGAAGAGAAAATGGCTGACTACATAGCCAGAATGACCGGTTTGGCGCAGAGATTGAAAGACATGGATCTGGAACAAAAGGATCCAGTGGTGATTGCAAAGATTCTAGGAAGCCTACCAGCGAAGTACGACAACATTAGAACTGCATGGTATGCTGTGCCTAGAAGAGATCAGACCATTGAAAGACTCACTGATCATCTGGTGAATGAGGAGACTCTGTTGAATTTGCGTTTACGAGGTGAGAATCAAGCGTCTGAGGCATTGGCTACAAATGCCAAGAAAACCAGAAAATCAGCCACTGCCTACGATAAGAACGGTCAGAATAAAGGTAAGCCGACTAGAAGGCCTGGCAAATGCAACTTCTGTCACATCCCTGGACATTGGGCACGTGAATGTGAGAAAAAGAAGATGGCACTGCAAGGAGCGAATGAGTCATTGGTTGTTAAATCGAAATCGTCAGATGGGATTCAAGCTGCCGACACAGCCAAGCTTCTCATGGTTGATTCAAGCAACGATTCAAAGACGGAAGCTACATGGTATGCAGACTCAGGTGCGACAGAACATATGTCGTTTCGCAGGCAATGGTTCAAGAATTTCAAGCAATATTCTGAGGACACCTACACAGTTAAAATTGGAGATGGCACGCGGATTGATGCCAGAGGGAGAGGCGACATTGACGTCAGGGTAAATTATGTAGATGGAAAAACAGCCATTTACACTATGACAAATGTACTTTACGTACCCAAGCTCAGCAAAAACCTGCTTTCGATCATCAAAACGACGGAAAGAGGTATTAAATTAAAGTCATTTTTATGGAAGGTGGTAATCGTGTGCTGTTTGAGAAGAATCAACAGCTCATCATGGATGGTATAAGAAATGACAACTTGTACAAACTTAACCTGAAACCACTTCATGCTGCTCAGATCCAACTGGCGATGTCCGAGTCCCTGAAAATGTGGCATGAACGTCTCGGTCACGTGAATTATCAGATGTTGAGACAGATGCGTGACAAAAAAACAGTCGAAGACCTGCAGTTTAATGATACGGATGGCGGCAATCCCTTCTGCGAGGGCTGTGTGTATGGGAAACAACATCGGCAATTTTTTCCTAAAACAGCTAGAAGATCGACCGTTCCAGGCGAGATTTTTCATGCGGTGTCACGACTTTTTCACTCCCGGAGCGGTCCGGGACGTGTGCCGGATCAAAAGGGGAAAGGAGAGCGGGATGATAGGCCTCTCCGGTGATTCTCTCGCACCTCCGACACTTCACGAAACGATTTTCTTGTTGGGCGCCAGACGCGTAAATCCGCGTCCGCGAAATCGCGAGAAACCAAAAACGAGACGCAAAACGAAATGAGTCGGTGTACGAGGGAATGGCTAGCTCGACCTAATAGCAGGGCGGGGTTGATGAAGGGCAGCACGGTATTCGGCGGGGTGACGCAAAATAATCAAGATCACGAACTCAAGCGGTTAACAGATAAAAGATAACATTTATTCGGTA
Source organism: Temnothorax nylanderi (assembly GCF_030848795.1). NCBI lineage: Eukaryota > Metazoa > Arthropoda > Insecta > Hymenoptera > Formicidae > Temnothorax > Temnothorax nylanderi. The sequence continues at coordinate 161,761 of NW_027249242.1, forward strand.
GAAATTTCTGGATGGAACAGTAAGTGCCAATGTGGCTTTCAAAACAAAAGCAAATAGCAGGTGGTAGGTAACGCGGGCGTCAAATTTCGAATACAAAATGTGATAACGCGGACGCCAGAAATAAACGGAAAATTACGTTAACTCAGTAAACGCGCGGAAGGCGCAGCAAGAGAACGTGTGAGGAAAACTAAACTTACAAAATCATCGAGATCATATAATTTCACAGCTAATAATAGTAGAAAAGTTCGCGGATAAATCACATAGAACAGGCCTGTCTAACCTGCGGCCCGCGGGCCACTCGTGGCTCTTTCCCCTACCACGGAGCTCGAGCTCGACTCCCCCCACTCTTCCAGTTGGTTTCCCGACTCTTCCCATATTTGACACGTATTCCTAGTCCTAGCGCTAGCGGATATAGCATCTAGCATCTTAGCTTGCTTATGAGCATCGTGCATTTTACGAGATACTGCTTACTGTTCCCACGTTACGACGTGTATGCACAGTACAACTTAAAGGCTTAAACCATATTATTAAAACTGAATAATATTTCAAGTTATTTATTGATCGGCCTGACTGGCAATAATTGATTAATGTTAAACGACGTTTTGATCTCTAATTTGGGTCTCCTTATCAAATTACATTTAATGCTGGAACAACATAAATTGCCGGTAACAAATATAAAATGGAAACAATAATACAAATTACATATTCAACTTACATGGATCATTATGCGTCAAAAGTTATAAATTACTAGTCATCGTTAAAACTTGTGTAACGGGGCGATAGAACAAAGGAATGTAAAACTTAGTGCGCTAAAATCGGACATTAACAAGCATTCCAGTCAGCACTCGGTCGTCAGCAAGCATAGAATGGAGTTCGATCATAATTTTGAATGGCAAGATGTCAAGATTTTACATAAAAAACAGCATTTCAAAAAATAAGAAATTTCTGAAATGCTGTTTATTAAAAAGCATACTGACGCGATAAACTCGCAGAAAGACACGGAAAACTTGCCATTGGTCTACGATCGGATTATATTTTCACTGTAAACTTTACATTCTATGTCATTTTATTTATTTTGTGATTATTCATAACATGACACATTTATCAGTCGTTCGTCGGGCGTTATACGTGACGGTCATACCGCACTAAGTTTACATTCCTTTGTTCTATCGCCCCGTTACACAAGTTTTAACGATGACTAGTAATTTATAACTTTTGACGCATAATGATCCATGTAAGTTGAATATGTAATTTGCATTATTGTTTCCATTTTATATTTGTTACCGGCAATTTATGTTGTTCCAGCATTAAATGTAACTTGGACCCAAATTAGAGGTCGAAACATCGTTCAACATTAATCAATTATTGCCAGTCAGGCCGATCAATAAATAACTTGGTATTATTTCACCAATTTCACCAACATTTGGCGAAAGATCATTTTTGAATAATATTTATATCCCTACTATTATTATATACTTTTATAACTATAAACTCTACTAACGATGTCTAAAAGACAACGCGAAGATACGTCCAATCGTCAATTTCAACAGAGCTGGGAAATTGATTTTTTTTTTCTTAAATGCGGAAAATAAACCACAGTGTTTACTATGTAACACTGTAATTTCCTCTATGAAATCTTTTAAGATTTCTCGCCATTATAGCACAAGTCATGAAAAAGATTACGGGCATTATCATGGAGACATTAGAAAACAAATTTTGAAAAGTCTCAAAATGCAACAACATTTGCCAGAAAATGTTGAAAAGAATCTATTTTCAAATAAAACCTTGCAACAACAATGTCTTGCAGCGTCTTATGCCATTTCTTTAGAAATTGCACGAGCGAAAAAGTGCTTTTCAGATGGAGAGTTTATTAAAAAGTGTGCAATTGAAATGGCTAGAGCTTTCGATAATACACGTGCAATACAATTATTCGAACAAGTACCATTATTGCGCCAAACTGTTACTCTTAGAATTAAAGAAATTGATATGGACATTAAACAAAAGTTAAAAAATTTATTGCAATCTTGTCGATATTTTTCACTATGCCTTGACGAAAGCACTGACATTTCAGACATTAGTCAATTATGTATATTTGTGAGATGTATCCAAAACGACTTTTCTATTAATGAAGAGTTGTTGTCATTGGCTTCATTACACGATACAACGAAAGGTATTGATATTTTTAATGCTGTCTGGGAACATGTAAATGAATTTTGTAACGGTTTCGAAAAATGTACTGCTATTGTAACTGATGGAGCAAAGGCAATGGTAGGAACTGAAAATGGATTTTGTGGCCAATTAAGAAAGCATAATATTTTTTGTCGAATGATACACTGCATCATTCATCAAGAAGCCTTATGTGGGAAAATTATAAAGATGGCTTCAACAATGAAATTAGTAACGAAGATAACAAATTTAATTAGAGGTGGTAATAAATCATTATCTCATCGCAAATTTCAGGCATTTTTGCAAGAAGTAAATGCTGCATATGGAGATCTACCATTGCATTGCGAAGTTCGCTGGTTGAGTGCTGGTAAATGTTTGAATCGGTTTTTCGCTCTTAGGAAAGAAATACCAATATTTTTAAAAAATGAAGTTAAGAGGGATGCCGCTGATTTGGAAAAATTATTTCACGATTCAAAATTTTTGAGTGAGCTTGCTTTTTTGGTTGACATTACACAACATTTGAATGAACTTAATTTAAAATTACAAACTCAGAAGCAAACTATCTCAAATTTAATGCATCATATTAATGGATTTCGGAGTCGTTTAACTGTATTTAAAATAGAACTAATGAAAGACGAATTAGTTCATTTTCTTTGTTGTGAAGAATTAAAAAAAGATTTTTTTTTATAAGTTTCATCCATTTTTCCGATTTTATAGATAACATTAGTAATGAATTTAATTCTCGTTTTACCGATTTTGACGATTTAAAAACTGATATTATTCTGTTTAACAACCCAATGACAGTTGCAATCGATCAACAAAAAGTTGAATATCGAATGGAGTTGTGCGATCTACAGGCCGATCCTTTTCTGATGGGACGATCAGAAAGTGGATTAGAATTTTTTAAGCTTTTATCGGAAACCACTTATCCTAAATTAAGAGATTTTGGCCTTAAAATCTGCTCCATGTTTGGTTCAACTTACCGTTGTGAGAGTGCGTTTTCAGTAATGAAGCAAATAAAAAGTAAAAGTCGTGCTTCGATGACTGATGCTGCATTGTCACATGTAATGCGGATTGCAACATCTGAAATCTGTGTTGACATTTCAACATTTGTTGATCGAGCAGTACATCCACAAATTTCGCATTAGACAAAGTATATCATGTCAACATACAAAATGGCATTGTAAATTATTGTAATTATTATATACTATAATATATATTATTATATTATACGACACGTCAGAGTGATAAGCTCGTTTTAACGCTTTGACACACCGGTAATTGCTCCGTAAGTAAGAAAATTATATTTAACACTGATAAATCGTGGTTTTAACACGTTATGACTCCGCTTTTGGTTTTGTAAGGACAATCGATCTTTCCTTTCTACCTTGTCTTCCAACCTGGGAGTTTAGCGTCTGCGAGATTGTTGAACGACTGCGTTTAAGATGCGATTGACATGGAGCACGTGCATACCGGCATATATTTACAGTCTACCGAACTTCTATATGATTTTTATTTTACACTTTTTGTTTTATCCGTTGACTGCGCCTGACTTACAGTTTATTGTGGAATTTATTTTTAACTTACACTTTTTGTTTTACTCGTTGACTGCACCTATTTGGCTCATAGTTTTTATTTTCTATTTACACTTTTGGTTCACGCGTTACCTGCTCCGGTTTGATTCATTTTTATGTATTATCGTCGTGAATTTAGACTGCGCCTGATTGACTTATGTAGATCAACTTCGTCGAATTTTATGTATTATCTTCGGGAACATCATGTATTTTCTTTACGCTGAAGATGACACAAAAAAAGTGTCGAAACGTCCGTTTTTATTATAATATATTTATTGTTACGATAATTTGATTGCGCATTAATTACCGCGCTTGGCTTCTATTGCCTCCTTATTTCCTTTACTTGATTTATTCAGGAGAGCCTACTTTTATTTAATTTATATTATATATTATATTCTGAAAAAGTCGCATAATATATACCGAGATATCACCATCAATACCATACTCAGTTATATTGCTTTATGCGTAAATATATATATATATATATATATAAGAATATGACACGCACTTGTGCTCTGTATGCGTATTCTTAGTTACGCATAAAGCAATCGAATATAGCTATACTCTACTTCTACTCATGCTGCGAGAAACCGCTGCCCCACTACTGATACTACTGGATGGTGGGGGAAGTCTGAAGTGGTAAGAGTGGGAGCAGTGGCTCCTTCGCTTCGAGCAGTTAGACAGGCCTGACATAGAATATCGGTACAAATTACGACTGACTACGACATAACGGCAATAAACGCGAAATAATAGCGCGAAATACCGCGAAATGATAATGCGCCACGCTTGGAGCGCATGAACGCAAGTTCCCAAACCCGTGCCGGGATTCTGTCGCCATAAGGGTCTTACTCCCACGCAGGTAATAATCTCAATCTAACGCAGGGAATAATCTTAAACTAACGCAAAGAATAATCTTAAACTAACGCAAAGAATAATCTTAAACTAACGCAAAGAATAATCTTAAACTAACGCAACGAACGCGACGCGAGTAATGTCCCAACGCAAGAAGGAACGAACGCAACATGTGATATCGCCAGGGATATCCTCACGCGAAGAATAAGGCGCCGGGGCGCTCGACGTAACGCGAAATACTAAACTAACGCGAGAAAATAGACGGAATTACCGCGACCAATGCTATAACGAACGCGAAATGACCGATTTATCCTAACGCACGAAACGGAGAATACGCAAGTGATTCTGATCGAACGCAACACCCGCGATCGTCAGCAATCGTCCAACGCGAAAAATGATGCGCCGAGACACTCGGCATAACGCGAAATACTCGAATTAACGCGAGAAAGATTACGGAATTACCGCGAGTAATAACGAGACGCAACCTTAGGTCGACGCGGATGGTATCTTAATAATCTTAAGGCGAACCACATCCTACCGCGAATAATATCTCAACGCAGCCGATATCGCGAGGATAGTCTAAATGCCCGAACGCGAATCGTAAGTAACGCAATTAAACCAACGCGAATATCCCTCTGACGCCATTAATATCGCGTGCAGAATCTAAGATTCGACCGGGCGCAATACTACGCATAACGAGACACGCGGTCGTGAACGTGAAGGGCGCGAGAAATGGCGTATTCGCGATATCGAACGTCGTCATCGACGCGCCTACCGCGATCTCCAGAGGTTCGTAGATTTCGATCGCGATCCCACGGCCACGAGACCATTCCGGTGCCCCTCGCTCTCGCTATCGATCGCTAAATACGCCTTGTCGGCGAATACGCTAATTATCGCGAATTTTCCCGAGCGAGAGCGCGACCCGGGGAGCGGTGTCGTGGCTTTACATCAAACGTTACCGGGGCAACCTCACCGTAGGCAGATTCTCTCCCAAGGGTCCTCGCCGTCGTCCCAAGGGTCGTAAAGAGAGCCGGACGTCGTACTCAGCTTCTAGGTGCGACTTAATGCGAACAGAATCTCGCGATTTGATTGTGACGTGCGTCGGTTTGCGAGGACGATCCACGAATGCTCCCGAAATTTCGCTCGATGGCGGAATCGATAGCGCACCCCACCCCGGGCGTACGCGGCCCGCGACGTTGGAGCGCGGACCAATGAAGGGTGAGCTCGCAGGCTCGCGGCGGATTCGTGCGTAGGGCCGTGAATTACGGCTTTCCGCAGGGCGCTCAACGGCCCTTCGCTCGCGCGGCAATTTTTCCGGGATTTTTCCCGGCGGCGGACGGGACGTGTCTACCTCCGTATTCCTTCTTTTCGGTTCGGGAATGGTGGCCACCTATCCCGGAATCCGGTCAGCAGTGTGAGGAGGGCAGATTAGCGGATTTAGCCCCGGCGTCCCGGGGCCCTGCCATTAGGAGTCCGCCCGCCGCGGTGTCACGCGCCGCGCGCGTGGTTTCCTGCGCTCCGTCGCTCTCGGCGGCCCGCGAGTCGCTTCGATCCGCTTGCCGTCGTCCGATCTCTCGCCGTTATCCTTCCCGTCGACTCCGTTTTCCGCGATCCTCTGCACCCTCTCAGGATACTCCGGTCTTCGGCTCGGTGAGGCGCCACGCAAATGATACAGAATAAAACAAAAAGGATCAGTATGTCGTAACGCAATTATAATATGCCCCTGGAGATCTCGTATCGATTCGTTGAACCGTCCTCGGGCGTGAAAAAGGTCGCGAAACCCGCGCCTTGTGACGGCGGCGGGGCGCTGCAACGATGCAGCGAAACTGCAACGTCACAGCGGATCTATGTGGAAAAATGAACACAGCATCCTTGGGAGGTGCAAACTATTTCTTACTGTTAAAGGATGACTTTTCACGGTACTGTTTCATCTATTTTCTTAAGAGTAAGACTGACGTGCTGGAGAATTTGAAGCAGTTTTATGCTGAAGTACGAGCCGACGGGCATCAGATCAAGAAGCTCAGGACTGACAATGGCCTGGAGTTTTGCAATGCAGAGGTCAAACAGTTCCTACGTGAAAGAGGTATCAAACATGAGACATCGACACCCAGAGCCCCGGAACAGAACAGATTCATCGAATGCCAAAATAGAACTGTCGTAGAATCAGCTAAGTCAATGATGTACAGTCGAGACATTCCACGCTATTTATGGGCCGAAGCTGCTAATACGGCAATCTACTTAAAGAATCAAACGGGATCAGAAACTCTGAGTGGGTTAATGCCCTTTGAAAAATGGTTTGGAGAGAAACCGTCCGTAAAACACTTAAGAATCTTCGGAAGTCACTGTTATGTCCATGTGCCAAAGGATCAGAGACCAAATGGGATATGAACTCAGTTAAATGTCTAATGATTGGTTACAGTGATGGACACAAGGGATACAGAGTCTACGATCCAGCTGCCCAAAGGATCCTGATACGAAGAGACGTCATTCTTCACGAGGACGGAGAACCAGAGACGGTCGTAGAGAATGCCCTGCCAAAGATCACTTTATCAGTCCTCGATGAAGAAGAAACTAAAGCAGTAGATGAGACTATATCAGACTCCGAGGAAGTACAAGAATCCACGCCTTTCGATACCGAGGTCACCATATCCGACGAGAAAAGGTTCAAGGTCGAGTGACACTGATGAATACGAGCAAGCAATAGTTGCTGAAACCTTCATGGCGAGTTCGGAGCCAATAACGATTCAAGAAGCCTTAAGAGCTGAAGATTCGGACAAGTGGCGTGAAGCAATCAAATTGGAGCTTGACTCATTTATGGAGAATCAAACATGGACACTAGTCCCTAGACCAAAGGATGTCAACGTCATCTCAAACCGTTGGGTGTTCAAGAAGAAGTTGAAGAAAGATGGCCAGGTTGCGAAATACAAAGCTAGATTAGTGGCCAAGGGTTATTCACAAAGGCAAGGGATTGACTATGACGAGACCTTCTCACCAGTAGTTAGGTTTAGTTCAGTTCGGATGCTGCTATCCATTGCAGCAGCACACAACTTGGAAATATTTCAATTTGATGTCAAGACGGCCTTTCTGCATGGAAAGCTAGACTTGCCAATTTACATGGAACAACCCACTGGATGCGAGGAAGACGGTGACGAGGTATGTCTGCTCTACAAAGCCATTTACGGGCTGAAGCAAGCGTCCAAGCAGTGGAATACAAAACTGGTAAAATTCTTGAAAGATCATAACTTTGTTCAATCAAATGCAGATCCTTGTGTCTTCTTTGAAATAAAAAAGGGACTATACTTAGGCGTACACGTAGATGATGGGAAAGAATGTGTCTGAAATGTATAACTTTCTAAACGCGTTGCACAAGGAATTTAAAATTACTTTTTCGAAAGCGGAGTTTTTCGTTGGTTTGCAAATCGAGAGGAGTTGAGACGGAGGAAAGCTAAAGATACATCAGAATTCCTATGCTAACGAAGTTCTGAAACGTTTCAATCACGAAAACTGTAATCCCGTCTCCACTCCTGCCGAATCAGGAATTAAAATGTCTGGTGTAGGTCAGAGCACCAAAGAGAATACAGCCTTTCCATATAGGCAAGCGATAGGTTCCTTGATGTATTTAATGGTAGGATCAAGACCAGACATTGCGTACATTGTAGAATTTTTAAGCAGGTTTATGGAAAATCCACAGATTGAGCATTAATGCTGTAAAAAGAGTGTTGAAATATTTAAAGGGAATTGCTAATTATGGAATTAATTTCAGCTGTGGTTCGCGAGACACGACGTTGATTGCGTACAGTGACGCAGATTTTGCAGGTGACATTGATAGGAGGCTCAGTACTACTGGTTGGATATGTTTTGTAAACTCAGGTCCAGTAGCCTGGAGCTCGAAGAGACAGACAGTCACTGCTACGTCAACAACGGAAGCAGAGTTCATAGCTCTTTGTTCGGTCACGAAAGAAATAATTTGGCTTAGACGTTTACTAGAGAATCTTGGATAATATTCAGAGGGAACCAACTGTGGTTTATTGTGATAACCAGAGAGCAATAACTATTGTTAAAACACCCGAGTCAATTAAGGGCACTAAACATGTAGAAGTGCAATTTTACTTTACTTGTGAAAAGCAGAAGAACAAAGAGATTGACGTACAATATGTGTCGACGGATAGCCAATTAGCAGATACGCTCACTAAACCTCTATCGAGAGAGAAGTTTCATAAATTTAGATTAGCTTATGGAATTTGTTAAACAGATGTTAAGCGCATGGAAGAATGTCCAAAAGTTTTTTTTGTTTATATAGATATTTCTTTTGTAAGATGGCAAAAGTCGAGAGGGAGTATTGAGTATTGAGTTTAAACTGACGCCTTATGGCATCTTACCGACAGTTAGTCTAGTAAGTACCATGATACCGATATGCTATTCGATTGGTAACTGTGAGTGCGCTAGCATCTCCGTGTTCACGGTTATCACTCACTCTTCACGTGCAAGCACAGTGAGAAGCACGCACGCTCGTCTTGCCGCAAGTATTTTCTATTGTTGTTAAAGAAACCATCTGTACACACTATTGATCATTAATAGTCGTTGCAATAAACCTTTTCTTTTTGTCTGTTGAGCAACAAATCGAACGCCCGTTATTGTCTTTGCCACTCCATAATCTCGTAACAACATAAATTTTTCTTGTCAAAAAACTTGGCGCTGCTAGAGAGAGAGAGAGAGAGAGAGAGAGAGAGAGAGAGAGAGAGAGAGAGAGAGAGAGAGAGAGAGACCTTTTATCCTATACTTAATCATAAGCCGCATTATTCGAGAGAGAGAGAGAGAGAGAGAGAGAGAGAGAGGGAGAGGGAGAGGGAGAGGGAGAGGGAGAGAGAGAGAGGGAGAGGGAGAGGGAGAGGGAGAGGGAGAGGGAGAGGGAGAGGGAGAGAGGGAGAGGGAGAGGGAGAGGGAGAGGGAGAGGGAGAGGGAGAGGGAGAGGGAGAGAGGGAGAGGGAGAGGGAGAGGGAGAGGGAGAGGGAGAGGGAGAGGGAGAGGGAGAGGGAGAGGGAGAGGGAGAGGGAGAGGGAGAGGGAGAGGGAGAGGGAGAGGGAGAGGGAGAGGGAGAGGGAGAGGGAGAGACACCTTTTACAAATGTAAATATTACTTATTCTATACTTATTCTATACTTAATTCTAATCGCTTTAAGAATCTAAACTTATCCTATACTTAATCATAAGCCGCATTATTCACCGTCATACACACACACACACACACACACACACACACACATCACCCACCCACACACACATCACTCGCTCGCATATACACACCACGCTGACCTAATTTTCAGGTCTAGCAGCGCCAAGTTTTTTGACAAGAAAAATTTATGTATTTTAATAAAATATTTTTATTTTGTACTGTTACCTCTGTAATTCTTTGCGATGCGATTAAATCTTTTAAAATACATATATAAACTTTGTATTTAAATACCTTGTATTCCCTTGTGTGTGTTGGGTTTAAATATTTTAATAAAATATTTGTATTTTGTATTGTTACCTCTGTAATTCTTCATGATTTAATCTTTTATTCTATTGAAAATAAACTTTGTATTTGTACGATAGAAAGGTACAATGCAAATGCTGGTAAATAGATTTATTCAAACTTAGAAGTACACCGTTGGGCGCGATGCGCACCGGTCACGCTTGCCGTGAAATGGCGAGCACTCGTCAAATTATATAATGTTCGCATGGAAATAGTTAGAGTATCGAATACAACAATTTCTCGGAGGCACTCCGCGTCAAAGTTAAATCCATCGACAAGAGAATACGATAATTATTATAGTGACTAGATGAGCTCTCAAATGATCGGCGGGTAACTGTTACGCGACGGACTCATGCGACCATGTCAGAATAATTCGTTAGAGCGACTGCCTGTGCCGCGGTCTCGCGGACCGCGGATTCGTCGGTTACCCCCGGTTCTACAATTCGCACACGAGGCCCGCGCGTGATTCGGCCGTGCGGCATCAACCGTTACAAATGGAAAATAAATACATACATATACCGCCCACCATTAATAACAATTATTAATCTTAATACTAGAGTCTAGATATCGGAAGCAACGCATCGGTTAGCGGGAGCTTACACAACTTATTTATACTTCGCTTACAAATTCCGCTCGCAGTTTTAAGGGTCACAACGCGCACCCTTTCGTCAGTACCTTCATGAGTCTTGGTCACCCTTCCCAATTTCCACTTTAAAGGCGGCGCATTGTTGTCTTGTATCAAGACGACATCGTCAACAGTTAAGTTATCTCGTTCTGACGTCCATTTCGATCTGCCTTGCAGTGACGTCAAATATTCGCGGCTCCATCGCTTCCAAAAATCTTGCGCGATTCTCTGAACTGCTTGCCAGCGATCGAGTCGATTTAAAGGAATGTCTGTTACATCAGCATCTGGAAGAGCGATCAATGAATCACCCGTTACGAAATGTCCCGGGGTTAGTGGTTGCAGATCCGCCGCCGAAGACGGCAGCTGGCAAATCGGACGCGAATTCAGACATGCTTCAATCTGTATCAACACAGTAGCCAATTCCTCAAATGTCAGGAGACTCTCTCCGATAACGCGTTTTAAGTGAAATTTACATGACTTTACCCCAGCCTCCCACAATCCCCCCATGTGAGGCGAGGATGGCGGGATAAACTTCCATTCGATGTTGTGTGAAATACAGAATTCAGTTACGTCTTGCTTCTCCCTATCGAGCAAACGATACATTTCGTGGAGCTCATTTTTGGATCCCACAAAATTAGTCGCATTGTCGCTATAAATGCGCTGCGGGCAACCTCGACGTCCCACAAAGCGTCTGAGCGCTGCCAGAAAGGAAGCGGTGCTAAGATCACTAACCGCCTCGAGATGGACGGCCCTAGTTGAGAAACAAATAAACAACGATATATAAGATTTATTGGTTTTTCTTCCGCGGCCTCGATTAACTAATGTAGTGATAGGTCCGGCAAAATCTACGCCGATTACGAAAAATGGACGAGTCGGAGTGACTCGATCTGCGGGTAATTGACCCATGATTTGCAATAATGGTTTCGGCTTGTTGCGGAAACACGTTATGCAATCATGTGTGATTTTTCTGGCGATGATTTTCCCTTTGAGCGGCCAATATATTTCTCGAATAGAATATAATAATGCCTGTGGACCTACATGCAATAGTCTACGATGCTCTCTGTCGAACAACAACCGCGTAAATTTGCTATCGGATGGCAAAATAATCGGATGTTTTTTCCCAAAGGACACTTGCGAATGCTGAATTCTGCCGCCCACCCTGAGAAGTCCTGTCTCATCCATGAATGGATGAAGCGACAATAGTTTGCTATTAGAATGAATTTGTCTTCCCGACAATAGATTCGAAATTTCCTCGCAAAAATGAACCCTCCGCACTGCCATAATCAACAACTGACGCGCGCGGCGAATTTCGTCTATTGACAGAAATCCGAACTTACGATTGTCGCGATTCATTCTAACATTAAAAACAAATCGAACAATCCACGCCAAAATACGTTCGATCCTCGACAGCGAAGAATAGTTATCTAACAAGAACTCTCTAACGTCATTCGAATTGCTAACGTTTGCAAAAACTCGCGTACTCGAAGCCTGCTCCGCCCGAATCAATTTCTTGTCTTCCTCGGTAAGCCTCGGCGATTTCAACTTACGCTGTTCATACTCGCCGAAACGCGACAACCAATCGGGCCCCTCCCACCAGATTTTGCTCTGCTTCAAATTTTTTAAACTTGTACCCCTCGAAATCAAATCGGCAGGGTTCTCAATTCCGTCGACATGATGCCAGTGTCTCGATGGAAGAATAGATTGAATTTCGGCTATGCGATTTGATACGAACAATTTTTGGCGGGATGGATCGCCGGCAATCCATGCCCGTACTATCTCAGAATCGGTCCATGCATGCTTCTCATCGAACGTTATCCCGAGTGCCCCTCTAATACTTAGCACCAAATTTACTAGTACCACAGCACCGCATAGCTCGAGCCTAGGCAGCGTGATAGTTTTACATTTAACGGGCGCAACTCGTGCCTTTGAACAAAGTAAGAAGCAATTGGAATTATTATCTGCGTCAATGGTTTGCAAGTAAATACAAGCCCCATAGGCCTTCAAAGAAGCGTCGCAAAATGCATGTAGGATGAAGCGCACCACATTAGAGCCTCGAATTACTCTACGAGGTACCTGTATCGTACTAACCTCTCGTAAATCCTCTGTATAAGCCTCCCATGCCTGACGTAGATCCTCCGTCAGCGGCTCATCCCAACCTAAATTCGCTAACCAGGTGCTCTGCATAATCAATTTAGCTCGAGTCAAAATGGGACCGATCAATCCGAGTGGATCAAACAATCTAGAAATTGTTGACAGAACCTCACGCTTAGTTTTAACTGAACTCGTTATAGGCTCGATAGAAAATTGAAACATGTCTGATTTGGGATGCCAACCCAATCCCAATGTCTTTACGGCGCTCGCGTCAATCTCCAACACCGACGACTCCTCGACTCGATCGACGGCATGCAGCTCAGGTACAATTCCCTCACGATTTGAGCGCCATTTGTGAGTCTCGAAACCCCCCTCGCGTAACAAATTCTCCAATTGTGAGACTAGTTTAATAGCTTCAGGCTCGCTGTCAGCTCCTGTAATAATATCGTCAACATAAGAATCCTCCAGTAGAACTCGCGACGCCATTTCAAACCGGGTAGCCCCGTCTTTCGCCTGCTGTTGCACGGAACTAATGGCTAAATGCGAAGCGCTAGTTTGACCATAAGTCACGGTATTTAGCCAATATTCCTCTACCGAATCATTTGGGGAAAAACGCCATAGAATTCTCTGATAATCGCGGTCATCCTCGTGTACTAAAACCTGACGATACATCTTTTGTAAATCAGCCGTGATCGCAACGGCGCGCAAACGGAATCGCAACATTATGTTGATTATGCTATCTTGTAAATTAGGTCCCGTCATCAACGCATCGTTCAATGAAATACCCGAAGTGGTCTTCGAGGACGCGTTGAATACCACTCGCAGCTTAGTTGTTGTGCTTGATTCCCGAAGAACGCCATGGTGCGGCAAATAGACCGGATTCGGTATTCGAGCGTCCCCGGTGACCTTAGACATGTGATTCAAGTCGATATATTCTCGCATAAATTCGGAATACAATTTGTATAATTCCGGTTCCCGTTGAAATTTCCGTTCTAAACAAAGTAAACGCTTCATCGCGATGTCTCTCGATTGTCCGAGCTGAGTCCTGTTTTCACGGAAAGGTAGTCGGACGACAAACCGCCCGGACACGTCTCGCGTTGTAGTGTTTATGAAATGATTTTCGCAGCACTGTTCTTCCTTCGATAACCTTGGATTGTTATTAGCGTATTCTTCTAATTCCCAGAATTTTCGCAACGTATCGTCTATTGATATTTGCTGCGTGATCAAACACACGTGATTATTAGAAAGTTGGCGGCTGGTCGTACGACGCGTGATCAAATGTTGTGGTATTGGACCCGACACAACCCAACCGAATTTAGTGTTTTGCAATACCGGTAAACTTTCACCGAGTTCAATCTTGCCGGCTTCCAATAATTGAAGGAAGAATTCTCCGCCTATGAGCGCGTCAATATGACCCGGATTGCAAAACAACGGGTCTGCTAACTTTAAGTTCTCTGGGATAGGCAATTTTGATATATTGATGGAAAACGAAGGCAACTTTTTTGTTATTTTCGGGACCACCAAACAACAAAGACTCAACTCGAACCCGGAAGTTCGCGATTTCATCGAAATTTGACAACCGTAATCTATCGCGCAGTTCATGTTATTTAAACCGTTTATGGATTCGCATACGCTTTCTAATTTTATGTTCAATCTGTTACACGCCGCTAACGTAATGAAATTTACTTCGCTCGCACTGTCCAACAATACCCGCAAAAAATTCTCGTTATTATTTGATTGAACATTTACAACAGCCGTTGACATAAGTACTTGCTTACGCTCGCCTCGAGCGTGTTGTACCGACATGTTTCCTGCTGACTCGTTGTTGTTGGTTGATGCTCCTATCTCGCCATCCGCCACGGCGCACAGCGTGATCCCAGATGACTCTCTCGAACAGTCCTCCGAACCCCGTGCCGAATCCGTCGACGAACAGGATGTCCGCTTCACAATATGGCACAACGTGTTATGTCGCTCGCCACATTCTCGACATGAACCGGACCTGCAATCTCTAGAAAAATGATTATTTCCAAGACAATTGAGACAAAGTTTCAATCGCCTGGCCTCCCGGATTCTGTCCTCCACGGACAAGCCCAGAAACTGTTTGCACGCATAAATGGAATGCTGTCCTTGGCACACGTAACACCGTCGCTCCTGTGTGGTTGTTGACAGCGTCGTCCTGCCTTGTACTTTCGAATCTAACGATCGCTGTCTGCTCGTTCCGTCCCTCGCGCGAAGGTCGTCCCTGTTGACGATCTCGCCGTCCGAAGCCGCTCGCCGCAACAGCTGACATTGCCGTTGCAAAAAATCGATCATTGTGCTTGTCGTCACATCGTCTTCCCGCTCGATGTGCTCCTCCCAACGTCTTCTCGTCGCGTTGTCCAAATTTTTCTCAATCAAATAAATAATGAGGTCTCCCCATGACTCAGTAGGAAGTCCCATTGCTTGTAACACTCGCAAATGTTTCTGAACGTGATCTACCAAATCTTGAATTGCACTGGCTGATTCTCGTCTCACCAGTGGTAGATCGAACAAACACTGTATATGCCGCTTTCGAATGCCTCGCTCGTCATCGTATCTCTTCTTCAACAAGTCCCAAGCGATGGCGTAATTATTCTCGGAAATGTCTATCGATTCGATTATTTTTGCGGCTTGTCCGCTCAACGAACCAACCAAATATTGATGCTTCTGTACCCCAGTCAGGTCGCTGTCGTGTATCAATGTTTTGAATGTATCTGAGTATCGCTTCCATTCCTCCATGGTTCCGTCGAATGATGGCAACGTGATCATCGGCAATTTTACGTGAGATTCACGTGCGGGCGTGTTAGACCGCACGCTTAATCTTTCTAGCAATTGATTTTGTTGTTCTACTATCCGTGCCAACGCACCACCGTCGCTGCTTTCAACCGATCGCTCGGTCAATTTTTGAATCAAAATTGTCTGCTGCTCCAGAACCTGCATCACGCCTGTATCATTGCTCGAATTCGCTGTGTTTGCTGAAGAGCTTGTGGACGGCGGTTTGATTCTTTCCGCTAACTGCTGTAAAGCTGCCTTTGCCGAATAATATCGCTCGTCGAACTCGCTTTCCTCCACTTCATCTCTTTGTTGGTATTCCTCCTCGGGCAACAATGATAGAAGGTTCTGTGCCACAGCCTGGAATCTCGAATAAATGTCTTCCACCGCATGGAAACGCGCCGTAATCTCGCCCGGTAGAACGTTCTCCACATCCTTCTCAGCTTTAGCGATGAAGTTTCTTATGCTCGTCAATTTCCCCTTTAGCCCGCTCCTCTGTTTCCGAAGACTTTCGACATTCATTTTCTTCGTTCTATATGCACGATTCACTATGCGAAACTTGTCCCTTTTTCTCGACGAAACCCAGGAAGAGAGGAAGAAGAATCGATGGAAGCACGATCACGTGAACACGGGCTGACACTCCGAGCTCAGCGAGATCGGCCGAATGCCTCTCGCTAACGATTGTCACTCGAATGTTCTCGAAAGTTTCTTGACTTTACAGTCAATTCCTTGCACGCACTAACATTCACTCGTTTTCTGAGACACTCTTGCTACTCCGGCGCGCGTCAAGACCGGCGATTCCTCGTTTATCGCAACCGCGTGCTCCGAAACGTGCACCCTAATCCGGCTCGAAGGACCATTTTGTACGATAGAAAGGTACAATGCAAATGCTGGTAAATAGATTTATTCAAACTTAGAAGTACACCGTTGGGCGCGATGCGCACCGGTCACGCTTGCCGTGAAATGGCGAGCACTCGTCAAATTATATAATGTTCGCATGGAAATAGTTAGAGTATCGAATACAACAATTTCTCGGAGGCACTCCGCGTCAAAGTTAAATCCATCGACAAGAGAATACGATAATTATTATAGTGACTAGATGAGCTCTCAAATGATCGGCGGGTAACTGTTACGCGACGGACTCATGCGACCATGTCAGAATAATTCGTTAGAGCGACTGCCTGTGCCGCGGTCTCGCGGACCGCGGATTCGTCGGTTACCCCCGGTTCTACAATTCGCACACGAGGCCCGCGCGTGATTCGGCCGTGCGGCATCAACCGTTACAAATGGAAAATAAATACATACAGTATTTAAACTCGAAAAAAAAACAGTGGTAATATTATACCTCGATATAAAATATCAGAACTTTGAAGATATTATAAAATTGTATTATATATTCAGGTATAATTTTTGCCGTGGCAGCCTTGACGAAATAAAACAACGCATGAATAATCTTTATCAATATTGGATAATACAAAATTTTAAGGAGTTGGCACCAGAATGGGAGTACACAACGAGGTGTCTTGTTGAGTATATAAACTATTGGCCTGTAATGTATATGCGTTAAAGCGATGGTATTAATCGCCACAGACACGTTAAATCTAAAATATGCCTAATTTATACGCGTCACTTAATTACACAGAGTGGATCGTCTATAAGATCTACAAGTAAGTATTCTATAACTTTATATTTTGCAGGGCTAATCGATGTACATAAATTGCGTCCATTAGGAGTCTTACAATTCTTATCGGTACTAACACATCGACTTAATAACTCAGTGTTATTATACATGTTTCGCAGCATATTTTTGGCGAACAACTTTTCCGTTTTTGATCGAAGACATTCTGTCCAGTCGTGTACAGTACAAGAAATGCCTTCGGCTAAATAAATCATTTCTATCTGTAAATTATATATTGCCAACATATCGTATTAATATATTATTAATTTTGCTTTTGCAAAAAGGTTTTTACAAAAAATTTTCAAAAAGTATGTAAATATTTAAGGAAATTATCGATTAGGCACACACAGTTTCTTGATTTTTATATAACTTGTAACATTTTTGACTTTGATGTCCTTCAGAATGCATTCATCCTTAAAACCCTACTTTAGTAAGTGCGTGTGTATGTAAGTGTACACACTCTCGAAATCCGAACAAATAAAATGTCACTGATTCAAATCATGCCAGAATTAAGCCTCAGTAAGCTTTTCGAGTGGAAATTTTAATCATTCAGATTTAGAGAATATGTCAAAGAAAACAATTTAGAAAATACGTCATTCATATACGAACACTCACTAAAGTAGAGTTTAAAAAATGAATGGGAGTGATATTCAGAGTCAAAGTAGTTCAAGTTCTAAGAATATTTACCTCTTCCCCATCTTCATCTACTTTTATCCATTTTTCGCCAAATAACATTTTCTCTTCCTTCTTTCCACTATCGTTTGTTCTATTTTTTTTCTCTTTTTTTTCTTTTTCTGTTTCTTTTTCCGAATCTGTAGCATCATCTTCCGATTTGCTTCCAAATTGCTTTTTTTCCATTCTCGCCTTTTTGTTACACTTTTTTTCTGTTTTCTCGATTTTTCCGTCTTTTTCATCTTCTGATTCTGTATTTTTCCGTTTCCTATTGTCTTTCTTTTCCTTTATCTGTGCATTATTCTATACAATAATTGAAATAAAAGAGGTTATTGAAATAAATAAAAAAGGTCAATTATAATTATGTGAACACTATAGTAGTTGTGAGTAGTAAAAATACGTACCATTTTATTCTTTTTTATTTTATTGTCTGTATCACTTTCTTTACAGTTTTCATTTTGTGTTGAACTATTATTAAATAATTGCTTCCTCAAGTGTTTTATACTTTCGTGGGAGAGATAATTTTTACTTTTTTTGGGAGTTACATCCTCATTTATTGGAAAAGATGCTGCCTACAAGTTTAATAAAATATTACTTGTAAAAAATAATTGCATTCTGTTTTAAATATATATTAAATATAAAAAATATATTATGGGTATTTTAAATGCATTTATAAACATAAATATGCAGGTTTTATTGTTCGGATTTCTTTATTAATATATTAACTACTAAAAGGACTTTTACAGTAGAAATTTTTTTCATTTTAAATATAAAATTTTTTTAGTTAATTGAAAAAGTTTGATTATTTTACTTGTGAAAAACCATGGGGTAAAATGGACAATCCTCCTTTACTTAAGTTCAACAAATATGATAATAGCTGAAATATGATTGATTTACGTAGGCCTACTTTTCCCTGGTGCACTCGTTGCCTTGATGCTCTTTTTTTCATTACACAATTTAAGCTTATCATACCACCTGGTTAAAGCTATTTAAGGTAGCTAGATCGTTGCAGTGAGTCAAAATAGAGTCTCGAAAAAAAATTTTTATTTAATGTATTAAAAAATGTATATTTGGTATTACCTTGTTCCGTGTGCAACTTCTAGTTTCCAGAAATGTATAATAACACCATGTAATTAATCCCAGATACAGGTAATATAATTAATTAAAAACGAAGTGTCTTACACACGGGTACCAACTTCACATTTGTCAAAACGACTGTAATAAAAAATCTAAAAAATTGGGTGCAATATAGTCGTAAGTTTCTCAACTATCATAATAATAATAAAAAATAACTTTCTGGAAGTTTTGGGTCATTAATTCTGATTATTTTGACATTGGCGCCGACAGTAAGGTTAGGTGCGGTCCGCGCTGTTAGGTTTGTTCGCGTTGCTTGAAATCCCCAAACATTTTTGCACTTGAAATGAGATAAATATATATTCGGCCGTTAGAGAGAGAGAAAGCGAAGATGCTGAGTGCAAAAAGTGCAAGCAACGCGAACAGACCCGTTGCCAAGTTTTGATGGCCGACTAGCCAGAGCTTCTCTGTTAGCTACATTTTGTTTGCTTTAATATTGAATATCTTTTTATTGCAATGGTAAACTAACGTTTTTTTTTTAAATCATTCGTAATAGTTTAATTGATAAGATCTTCTGTTTTCCAAACCTCAATCTTTTTTTAAAATACTCGTAAAATCTCGTGAATTACGATTGTGCACGTCGTTCACATATACCCTAATGTAAAACTGACCAACTTTGAATGCTTATATTTTCGTAATTACGTGGTAAAAAATCGTGAATTAATTCCTGATCACGTATAATGCCCTATAGAATAACATAAGTTTAATGCCAATCAAAAATCTTTGTTTTCGCTAATGCACTAGCTACCTTAATACTATTAAAGTCGACTTTTATAGTTTGTGATTTGCTGTATAACGTAAAACTCATAGTTTTTTAATAAAATGAAACAATTTTTATTTATTTCAATTAAAAAGGAAGACTAAAAAATAAAAAATATTGTAAAAATATTGAGTGAGTATATCAAGTAACTTGATACAAATTTTAGTTAAAAAGTTACGTAGACATATTTTGGACACGTATGAGGTGATAAAAATCCCTTATGATTCAAACAAAGCGATGATTCACTTTTCTTCGAGGTCTACTTTGCCCCATGTTTCCTGCATTAATTAATTATGAATAAACAATTTGGACTTGTAATAATTTGTATACAATTTATAGATGGTAAGAATGTAAAATTTTGTATAATAATAGTAATTCTTCTGGTGCTTCTAGTAGTAACAATAGAGTTAATGTTAAATTTAAATAAAAATCTTTTTATGTATAATAATAATTATTATGCATGTACTGGATATTCCCGCATATTATATCACGCATATAATTTTTTCACTTGCTCCTTAACTTTATTTTCAATGTTCTATTACATTTCTCGTAATTTATAATTTACACTTCCAACTTTTTTCAGTTTTATTTTTTGTATACATTAAAATGTAATTTAATTATTGTAAAATAATCGAGTGTCTTATAACAACCTATAGAAAATAATCGAAATTTATAATTTATTTTCGCAGAATTTTGGTCGTTGACCTTCCTTGAAATTTTGAGTACTTATTTCTATCAATAATACAAACGTTCTTTAATTCATTTAAAAATCTTGTATTTAAAAGTCTCTGAAGCCACCTTAATGCTGTACTTATAAAAATGTGCTTATAAAAATGTAATAAAATATTATGTTTATTTTAGTATGCATGCGGTATTACATTTAAAAAAAGAGGAATAAGAACATCCGCAAAATTGAACTGGATGAATGGGTTAAGAGAGAAAAAAATCCTGCCTTAACGAAGGTTATAAACCAAGTAAAAGGTATCGCAAGAAAAGAAATTAAAAAAAAAGGGAAGCGTTAGCAAATCCAGAATAAGAAAAATTAGTATATTTAATACATACCCAGGTAGAAATTTTGTCTGGAAACAATCAGGGCCCCATATATTTTTTGAAAAATATTTCTGGGACCCAGGTGGACAATCTAGCTAGGGCCTGTGTAAAGTTTGGGACGCCTAAATCGTATAGGCCCTATTATTGAATCCGGCCCAAGATTGCGCCCAGAATTTGTTCAAAAAAATTATCTGGAATCTAGCTGGGACCTATAATTTTCCTAGATATTTGCTTGGTTTGTACCATAATTATTTTTATAATCTAGTCTGGCCCAGGCTTGAATCTAAAATTTTTCCCTAAAATATTCCCTGGAATCCCGGCTGGGCCAATATTTTATTTGAAGGATTTTCGAAGGATGTTTTAATAATAATTTTACTCGTTTATCCCAAAAAAGAAAATATTTTTATTTATCGTCGGCAAAACAAAATAAATTGTCATATTAAAATTAAACACACTTTATATTAACAGACTTAATTATTTATTATATAGCTTAGCCTACAAATTTTAAAAATACAACTTTACTCTAGGTTTTGTACTTTGTTCCTCTTTGCGCGATGTCCGTCCCAGTCTTTCGCGTTTGTTAAGCAGTAACCAATACCATTCAGAATTTCCTTTTCCGTTAGTGGCTGATTATTTTCGTTAAAGGCGCCAGACTATTATGAGAGGTTGCTGTTATACTGCACTATAGTACTGTAATTCCATGTACTTTTACGTCACTACGCATGATCATGTGCGTCTACATCATGTTGGTATAACAGACATTCTAACTACGCAACAGTCAATTTTAGTAGGGGAGACCGGGGCTAAACCGCCAGTTTTTTTTTCCGGTGCCGATTTTTAACAAAAAAATAAATAATTTTAGTTAAATGTGGTATACCACTGTAAAGAGTGAACCTTTAGCTACAAAATTTATATAGGAAATTTTTATCTATGTTGCTTTGTTTAACCGGTATAGAGCAAAAACGACAACGGTGGAAAAATTGAAATCTCAAAAATGCCGGGGTTGAACCGCCACCCCCCCGGGGCTAATCCGCCACACTGCATTTTCAATACATATACGTACATCTAATCCTGAAAAATGATAGGATACATTTTAATAATTGTGGACTTCCGGTTCCGGGACAAAGAAAGTGACAGGTGCGAGAGTAGCGGAGATAAAGTGGAAGAGAAAACTGGACTAAGAAAGGTTTGCGGAGGGTGAGAGTGGCAGAGCAGCAGGGCGGAGGTGTTTTGCAGCGGAGGTGAAAAATTCGAGTGGGTGTGAAATCGGTTAAAAAGAGAAAAGACAAAGAAAGTGGCAGGAGCAAAGTGACAGTTGAGGCATAGACGGTAAGTAATATAGAGGGCAGACAGAATGTAAGACATTGGCGCAGAAGCGGGCATAGACTAACTCGTGTAAAGTAGGGATAACTACAAAACGGGCAATCAGCCATAGGATAGATAACGAGGAAGAGTGATAGGCAAAGTAAAAGCAGCGGATGGAGAAAAAGAAGGAGGTAGGAACAGAAAGTGAACAACAGAGAGGTAAAGGAAAGAAGGGGGAAGTCGAAGGCGAGAAGAAAACAAGAGGTAGGCCCACGAAGGCGGAGGAGCTAGCCAAACTGAGAGGAAGTGCAGACAGCCCAGGATCGGTTAAGGATTTTCTTCAAAAGAGGAAGAGGGAAGAAGAAGTGGAAGAGGCAGCTAAAGCAGAGAAAGAGTTTTTGGAAGAACTCAACACACAAAGGAGGGTCAACAGATCGCCACCAACCAAAATCAAAAAAGAAGAGGAGGGAAAAGAAAACATGGCGACTGAAGATTTATTAAAAGAAATTTTAGAGAAAATAAAGGAACAAGAGAGAGAAAGAAAGAAGGATAAGGAGGAACAAGAGAAAGAAAGAAAGAGAGATAAAGAGGAAATAAAAAACGAAATCAAGGGACTAAAGGAAGAACTGAAGAGAAGCGAGGAGATATGGGAGAAACAAAGGAAGAATATGGAAGGAAGAATTAAGAGTTTAGAAGAGAAGATGGAGAAGAAAGATGATAATACGGTAGTGCTGGAGGGAGGAGAAATAATGAGGAAAATGAAAGATATAGAAAGAAATATGGAGATGGCAGAGAGAAGAATGAGGAAAGTCA
Source organism: Temnothorax nylanderi (assembly GCF_030848795.1). Lineage (NCBI taxonomy): Eukaryota > Metazoa > Arthropoda > Insecta > Hymenoptera > Formicidae > Temnothorax > Temnothorax nylanderi. The sequence goes on from NW_027249242.1 coordinate 184,785, forward strand.
ACATAATCATAAGAGAAGAGAAAACAAGAAGTGAAAAGGAAAGAGAAGAAAAAATCGAGAAGATGATAGAAGAAATAAACAAAGCGAAAGTGGCCGTCGAGGAAGTACGAGAGATAGGACATAGAGAGTTTAAAATGAAGGTATTGAGATGCAGAAACTAGGAAAGCAAAAGGGAGATAATGGGGAGAAAGAAAGAGCTAGGAAGGAAATATGGTTGCTTCCTGGATGACGACCTCACTAAGGAGGAAAGACGGATACAAAAAGAGATAAGAAAGATAGCAAGGGAGAAAAGGGAGGCAGGAAGAAGAGTAACGGTCGGTTACCAAAAAATATGGGAGGATAACAAGGAGTGGAGATGGAGCGAAAGCAAAGGTGTGCTAGAAGAGAGAAATGACTTTCGCAGATCACATTGAGAGGAAGAAGGATAAGGAAGGGCTAAGAGTGACAAACGAGAGAAAGAAGGAAGAGATACAAAAAGGAGACATGATAGGTTTAAGAAGATAGAAGAAGAGCTGAGCGTTTCAGAAAACGTCAAAATGTATAAGGAAGAAGAGGAGGACATGAGAGGGAACGATATAGTGGAAGTCGAGGGGCAGGAGGAGGGTCACGTGGGGGAAGTGATAAGAAACGATAGGGGGAGCGAAGAGACGTGGAAAGTGGCCTTCTGGAACGTAGCGGGTATATCAAACAAGGATAAGAACTTCTGGGAAGGGATAAAGGAATGGGATGTTATTGTGATGATGGAGACTTGGACCGACGAGAAAGGATGGGAAAAAGTAAAAGAGAAACTGCCGAGGGAATATAGATGGAGAGTACAGAAAGCGACCAGGAGGAACAGAAAGGGCAGAGCGTGCGGAGGAATGCTGCTAGGAATAAGGAAAAGTATAGAAGAGATAAAGGAAGGAAGGGAGACGGAGATAGAAGGAAAAATCGAAGGTAAGATAAGGATAGGAGAGGAAATATGGAGGATAATAGGAATCTATGTAAACAACGATATAGACAAAAAATTAGAAGGATTGAAAGAATGGACGGAGGAGGGGGAAAAGGGAGTAAGAACCATAATAGGTGGGGACTTTAATGCGAGAACAGGAGAGGAAGGAGGATGGGAAGAGGAAATCGAGCGAAGAGATGAGGATAGAGGGAGGAGGTCTAAAGACAAGAAGATAAATAAGGAAGGCAGGAAATTACTGGAGTTCATCGAGGAGAGAGGATGGATGATATTAAACGGAGGCACGAAGGGGGATGAGGAGGGAGAGTATACATATACGGGAGGGAGAGGCGAGACGGTCATAGACTACGTAATAGGGGAGGAGGAAGTCAGAGAAAAAGTGGTAAGACTGGAAATAGGAGAAAGGATAGATTCGGACCATCACCCAATAATACTTTGGGTGAGAGGTAGCCCAAAGAGAAAACAAAAGAGGAGAGGAGCAGAAAGAATAAGAAGAAGAGGAATATGGAATGAAGAAGGAAGAACACAATTTAGAGAGAGGCTAGGCGCGATTGGAGGAAATAGAGATCTGCAAGAGGAAATAGAGGAAGGAACAATGAAGATAAGAAAAGTGATTGAAGAAAATGAGGATAAGAGTGAAAAAGGAGCTATTAAGAACAGAAGAGGGTGGTGGGACGAGGAATGTACGGAAGGTAAGAGGGGAGTGAGAAGAGAATTGAGGAAATGGAGAAAAGGAAAAGGTGAGGTAGAAAGATATAGAGAAAGAAAGAAGGAATATAGGGATATGTGTGAAAGGAAGAAGAAAGAGGAGAAAGAAAGGATGATTAGAGAGATCGAAGAAGCGAGAACGGAGGGAGAGGTATGGAAGTTGATAGGCAGAGCGAGGAAGAGAAGAAAAAGAGTGAACGAAGAGATAAAACAGGAAGAATGGAAGGAGTACTTCATGGAACTGATGGGCGGAATGGAGAACAGGGTGGTGAAGGGAGAGGGGGACGGAAATAGACAGGAGGAAGAAGAGATAGAATTAGAAGAGGTAAGAAACGTAATAAAGAAACTGAAGACAGGAAAAGCAATAGGCAATGACGGGATACTAAACGAGGCATGGAAATATGGAGGAGAAAAAATGGTGAATTGGATATGGGAAGTATGCAAACGGGTCTGGAGAGGGGAAGGTTGGCCGGAACAATGGAAGGAAGGTGAGATAATCCCACTAGTTAAGAAAGGAGAAGGGCGAGAGGTGAAGGACTATAGAGGAATAACCATTATGTCATCGATGTACAAAATCTACACGGCGATACTAGCGGAAAGAATAAGAGAGGAAGTAGAAATGAAGAAGCTGATCCCCGATAATCAAGCAGGATTCAGGAAAGGAATGGGAACAATGGATCAAATATTCGCTTTGAACTACCTGGTGAACAGACAAATAGGAAAAGAGAAAGGAAAAATGACTGTATTTTTTGTGGACTTGAAGGCGGCCTTCGACTCAGTGGATAAAAGAGTGTTAATCAAAACAATGAGAGAAAGAGGAGTGAGACAAGGACTGATAGACAGGGTGGAGGAAGTACTGAGGGAAACAAAGAGCAGAGTAGGGAGAGGAAAAGAGAGTGGAGGACAATTCTGGACAGCGAAAGGCTTGAGACAGGGATGCCCACTAAGCCCAATACTATTCAATCTACTAATCGCAGACATAGAGGAATACATAAAGAAGGGTGGATGGGGAGGCGTGAATCTAGGAGGAGAGAAGATATACACGCTAATGTATGCAGATGATATAGCACTGCTAGCGGAGGAGGAGCAGGACATGAGAGCAATGATAAGCAGGCTGGAAGGATATCTAGACAGAAAAGGTTTAACTCTGAGTATAGAGAAATCAAAGATAATGAGGTTCAGAAAGGGAGGAGGAAGGAAGAAGAAGTGCGACTGGAGATGGAAGGGAAAAAAATTAGAGGAGGTTAAAGAATTCAAGTACCTGGGGTACACGCTGAAGGAGAATGGAGGACAGGAGGCGCACATTAGAGAGAGAAGAAGAAAGGCAGCAAGAGTAATGAGGGAAGTGTGGGGGATAGGAAAGAGGATGTGGAAAAAGGACTGCAAAAGAAGAATCTGGCTATATGACACCCTGATATGGACGGTGATGGGATACGGAGCAGAAATATGGGGATGGAAGGAAAGGAGAGAGGTTGAAGGTATTCAAGAGAGATATCTAAGATGGGTACTCGGAGTAAACTGGAGGACGCCGGGATATATGGTCAGAGACGAGCTAGAAAGAGAGAAAATGAGAGCTAGAGCAAGCAAAAGAGCATGGAGGTTTGAAAGAAAACTGGGAGAAGGTAGAGGAGGAGAAATAGCGAGAAAGTGTATGGAAGAAATGAAAGAGAGATGGAAGAGAGGAAGGATAATAGGAAAATGGGAGCATAAGAGAAAAGACTACTTGGAAGGGATCGGAGTAGAAACGGAAGAAGAAGAAGAGCTTGAGGAGGAGGAATTGGAAAAGAAGGAGAAAGAGAAGGATAGACAAGAAAGGATGGAAAAGATCACGAAATCGAAGTACAACAGGTGGTATAAGAATATAAGGAAGGAAGGGATCCCGGACTATTTAAAGAAAGGATGGGAGGAAGCGAGATGGAGCAGGGTGGCAAGATTCAGACTTGGTAATGAAGTGAGGGAGGGACTATACTGGGGTGAAGAGGAGGATAGAAGGTGCAGGATGTGTGGGAGGGAGGAGGAAACATGGGAACACATATGGGAGGAGTGTGCCAGATGGGAGGAGTGGGACGGAGAGGGATGGCAAGACGTGGTGGGTAGACTGCTGGGAGAGAAGGGGGAGGGAGAGAAATGGATGAAAGCAGTAGAGGAAATGAGACAAGAGGAGAGAGGGAGAAGAACGGAAAGTGCAGGGGGAAGAGCCAATAACCTCCCGAAAGAGGACTAAGCAGGACGAGACATCGAAAAGGAATGAAGGGAACCTACGTCGAGGTAGATAAGCAGGGGAACATAAAGGGTAGATAAGCAGGTAGGGGAACAACAAGAGAGGAGGAAGTGAAAAGGAAGATGAGGGAGGTATAAAAGAATGTATTCTATTAGATTGAATGAACGGAGCAGAATGAGCCGATACAATACTCCTTTAACCCGGGAGAAAGAGAAAGTGGTACTAGAGGTGAGAATAGCGGAAATGGCAAGGCGGGTACACAATGCACGCCGCCACAACGGGTAAAATGGATCGGCGGCAAGGTCGAGAGGGCGATGGAAGAGAGTAACAGATCGAGGGAAACAGGCGAGAAGTGCACGTGGCGAGAATAAAGGTGATAAGAAAGCGACAGTAAAAGAAGCAAGGCAGGAACAGCAGAAAGAGTTGACGACGGAGGAGTAAAGGTAAAGAGCGGCAGAAAGAGTTATCTAAGGAATTGAATGAGAGAGACGGGCAGAGGACAGGAGGAGGAGAAAGGTACATATAAGCAGAGGTATTAATCAGACATTTTCTACTATCCACAGATACCGCAGGAAGGAAGTAGAGGAATGATGAGCAGAAAAGTGGCGTTAACAGTCGACAGGGAGGTGATAGAGGCGATAATAGACGAACGACTGAAAGATCTCAAGAGAGAAATAAAGGAGCTGAAGAAGGAGAGGGACGCGATGGATAGAAGGATGAACAGAATGGAACAAGACCAAGGCAAAAGGAAGAGGGACGAGAGCGAAGAGAGAGGGGATAACACATACAAGAGAAAATGGTGTTTCAAAGACAATGAGGAGAGCGAGGAAGAAAAAAGAAAGAAAAACATTATAATTAGAGTCGAGAAAGTGATATGGGGGGAAGGCGGCACAAACCTGAGCAAAGTGCAGAAGCTGATATCGAAAAGATTGAAGGTGGAGGTGGAATTGAAGGAGGTGAGCGTGCTAGGGCAGAAAGGGGAATGGCTCACGATGCTGCTAAAGTTGGGAAACGAGGATGACAAATGGAAAGTGTTAGATGCAAGAAGAAGAGAAGGAAGCAAAATGAGAGTAAAAATGGACGAAGACAAGTCACTGGAGGATAGGATCAAAGAAAGAAAAGAGAGAGAAAAGAGAAAGGAATGGAAGGAGAAGCAAAACAGAAAGTCAAGCAGGTCAGCAGAGGATGAAATTTCAAAAAAGATGGAAGAAAATCTTCTAATGATTTCCGACGAGGAAGAGGAGGGATCGGAGGGAAGGAGCTGGAAGTGGTAGGGAGGGGGATAACAAAATGCAAAAATTGTAAAGGGTTGGGTACGTCCCTATAAAACGCTAAACTAATGTATTGTATGTATTATATGTAATGGGTGACGGGAATTATTGTAAAGGGTTGGGTACGTCCCTACAAAACGCCCTTTTGGACCCCATGTGGGTAATAAAGTACACGTTATCAATCAATCAATTTTAATAATTGTTTTTTAAGAGAAAAATATAAAAATTTATTTAAAATTTTTATGCAAAACATTATTAAAAAATAATGGTTTTACCTATTCCATAAAACAATTTAGGCACGTGAATACAGAGGTTAACCAAATCGTAAACTCCCCAACGGCACGTCACATTGTCAACGCGGGCAACCACGGGGAATACGCGTGACGGCGTTCCGGTGCCATAGGATCAGCGCGGACCCTCGAGCAACCTAACCAAGCCGCGTTTCTCGCGGGGAGCGATAAATAGCGACAGAGGGGTTAGAAAAGCTCGCGGTGGAGCGCGACCATTTTACCGACTCGACGGCGTCCTCGCGCCGATTCCTCGACGCGCCGACGACGACGACGACGACGGCCACGACCACCACGACGACGACGGCCACGACCACCACGACGACGACGACGATGACCACCACGACGACGACGACGATGACCACCACCGACACCACCACCACTACAACGGCGGCGACAATGACGCCGAGACGATGCGGCGAACGCTGGACGATGCGGTTGCACGCGCGACTGTCACTGACACAACGACCAACAACGACGATTTACCGCGGCCGGGAGTCGGGACGATCTACCGCGCGCGCGGCATGTCAACTCTCGCGCGAAAATCGCGGGATCTCAGAGCCGTGCCGTGCCTCGCCGTACCTCGCCGACGTGCCGTGAGCGTGAGCGATCTCGAAAACAACCCCTGGTAAAAATTACCGTTAGAAACAGTTAGAAACAGATAGAATTTTTGATGGTATGTAACGGAATCCTATCCGCTGTAACTGCAAGCTTGTCTAGCTCTATCCGTTTCTGTAAGCAGCACTATTGTATCTGCAAATACAGACAGAAAATGTAACGACGTATAACTGTATCTAATGGAAATCTATCGGCATACAGCATCTATAAGCTTTTGCAATAGAAAAACTTGTCTGTTTCTGTCCGCATTCTGTACGCATCAGATGCTGACGGTATCTATCCGTAATTGCGGATACCGCATCCATCTGCATCTGTACGCAATGTCGACTTATAGGAATTTGTCTGCAACTACGGATGCGAATCCTGTCTGTTTTTGTCCGCATTCTGTACGCATCAGATGCTGACGGTATCTATCCGTAATTGCGGATACCGCATCCATCTGCATCTGTACGCAATGTCGACCTACAGGAATTTATCTGCAACTACGGATACGAATCCTGTCTGTTTCTATCCGCAGTCTGTACGCATCAGATGCTGACGGTATCTATCCGTAATTGCGGATACCGCATTTATCTGCATCTGTACGCAATGTCGACCTATAGGAATTTGTCTGCAACTACGGATACGAATCCTGTATGTTTCTGTCCGCATTCTGTACGCATCAAATGCTGACGGTATCTATCCGTAATTGCGGATACCGCATCCATCTGCATCTTCGCGACGACGCCGCTAGGCGGCGCATGATGGAAAGCGTTTCTCACATTTAAAATACAACCAGCCATAATATATAAGCAGGCGTTCTGTCAGGCGACAACCAGAAAAATTACAGTGTCGTAACTAAAGGAATCCCTTCTCCTGGCGTTTAAAGGTAGAATCTACCTGATAACTACAAACCTCCCACAATGTACATGTATTTGCAGTAATAAGAAATGAATAAAATGCATTTGCAGTTAGAAACGGATAGAGCGGGCAAATCATAATTGCATGCAAATGCAGATAGATATCCTGCCTGGTTTTGCAATCAGATGCGGATAGACATTCAAAATTGGCTACGTATAAAAACGAATAGGATTCATAATTCGTCTGCGCATAGGTTCAGATAGAAGTTCCGTTCCGTTAGGAATCAGTTAGATGCAGTTAGCCTTCCTCACCGTATTTGCGTACACAGTCTTATAGAATCTGCAACACTTTTCATCTGCTTCTATCCGTAATTGCAGGGAAAGAAACGCATAGTAAAACAGTCAGAAACGGATAGAATGCACGTTCTATCCGTTTCTAACGGTAATTTTTACCAGGGACGGTCCGCCATCTTTTCGGTCGGCCAAAACACCCGTTTTGCGACGATACGTGCGTACCATTTCCCTCCTATACAAACTGACGCACGTGCAAGGAAAGACAGAATCACGCTCGAGGGAAACCTAACCTGAAATCGCCGTGAGCTGAAGTCGTGCGCCCGGCGCGCCACAGTGACGAGACTGGCGGACCAACCCCGGGTGCTTACTGGCGGATAAACCCCAAACATAAGTTTCAGGTTTGATCGCCCACAAAATATTAGACATCAACGATAATGAAAAAACTACACTGGATTCGTGTTCAGCATGCATTACTCTTTATAATCACGTACCGCGAGATTTGGAGAGCAAATATTATTGCAGATATTACAATATTTCCACGCGCAAAAAATTTCACTTTCACCTTCCGAAAACACGTTTGCCCTCGTAAAAATTATAACACGGCAGGTAACCTGCCGAAACTCCGTTGGGGTCACATGGGTACTATAAGCAGCGTTTACAATGTTAATAGCGAGTTTGCACAATATACAGGTTCCGAGATATTTGATTTGGCGGTTCAACCCCTCTGGCGGTTTAGCCCCGGTCTCCCCTACTTAATAATGTTTTTCCTAAATTTGAGAGCGACAGTTTTAACTTACAGATTTATGTTTTACGCACCAAAATATACAAAATTGTGAAGTTTCAGCCAATCGGTAAGAAAGCCCCTCTCCTTCATAATTACCTTAAAAAATAATTATGTTAATGTTATATATAATATTCCCAAACGATAATTTAATTATAATTATATTACATAATCTTAAATCTTACCTTGTTAAAAACTTCATTACCAAAGAGTTCGCCATACTAAAAAGTAAAGTTTTATTGTAACAGAATTCAAAAAGTTAGTATCTAAATAGACAGAATCGTGTATGCGCTCAATCACGAGAAAATCCATTATCCACCAGTCTTCAAATATTTGCAGAAAAAATCCTCTGATGACTGACGAATATAAAAATTCGAGGTAAAGTTTGCATTAAAAATATAAACTGGTTTGTCCACCACTTCCAAAAACTTTGCTATTATAATTTTTATTATGATAGATATATTTAGATTAAATATGAATTAATCCTTTTAGAGTCTAATCTTTTTTGTGTGTGAGAAGAACATATTTAATTTAATTATTTTTTAAAATGTTAGAGATTGCTGAATACAAACGTAAAATTTACCAACATTTATTTTGTTGTTATTGCTTTCGTGAATAATTAATATTTCCAGACACTAAGATATAAAATCAACGTCTATCATAAATAATATAATGGACTCGATTCAATTAATATTATAACTTGCCTACAATACGAATTGCGCTACAGATCACTTTCTCATTCTCTTCAACTTTTACAAGACAGCAATTTACAAAACATTTACAAGACGGCATATGCATACGTGTGTGATTTTGGATGCACCTTCTAATATATAATATTATATAATATATTGATGATCACACACACACACACATACATACACACACACTATCTGTCACGTACTACGTTTACGCAAACGTTACTTCTGTAGTAACTTATACGATAATTCCTCCACGTAAACGAGTGAATTATTGTAAGTTACCACAGAAGTAACGCTCGCGTAAACATAGTAAACGGTCAAGACTATCACTACATATCTCCGACCCATCGACATATAGTATGGACTGCGCACAGGTATAGAAAAATATGACCGGCGACTCACACCGGTGGAAGAAAAGAGATAGCGACTGGTAGAGGTCAAGCTGTCCTTTTCTATCCAGTGCGTACAGACAAAGAGTTAACGAGGTAGAGGTCAACTCTACCGGACACTTTTTGAAGGCTTTCATATAGAGATCGCGTAGTCCATACTATATGTTGATGCTCCGACCCGCTGATATTTTGCCTCTTGTGACACCCACATCCTAATTTCGTAGCACTTCGATCCTTGCGTCCGACCGAAATTGGGAATTAAACGATCGTACTTAGTAGTATTTAACGATGAGAGACCACGGTGTTACGCGCGAACGCGATATGTATTTCTAGGTTATATAACTGACTGACAGCGCGCTGTCCGTGCAAACGCACTAAGCGACGAGCGCGCACGTACGCGTATATGCTGTCTCTTTTCAGTGTAGCAACACTGTCATGGAGGGGACCCCGGGGGGACGCTCGAGATGTTCTTAAATGCCATCTATCGAGGCAAAAGCAACCGTACGTACGGCGACGACGACGACGACGTTTAATTCTTAATTGTAAAATTTACCATTTCAGACTTTGCATCGTCTCCGCTCGTAGGGCACGTAGCGGAAAAATAAAAACACTTATTATATAAATCGACCCCAAGCTATCGATCACACCAAGCCTACTTATTCCTAGCCTACTTAGAACTTGATCCGTTTACTCGTTATTGAGATCTCAAAATCTCGGGTACTCGCAACTCGTGCGTTCGCGTAAATGAGTCACGGTGCGTCTCGCTCCGCGCGTACTTGGCGCGAAACACTACCGTGTCTCTTGATATTATAGTACATAAATTTTATCTTGGGAAAAACTAGGTAAATTTCAGGATTATATTCTGGACCTATTAGGGTATTTAAAGCTAGATTATCCAATCCAGGCCCCATAGTTTCATATCTAATTTGGGAAAAACCTGTCAGTGGCAATCTAGGACCCATGTAGATTTTCCCGACTATTCTTTGTCTCGGTAAAGTCAAGGTAAATTTCTAGGGTGTATTCTGGACCTAGACGGATATTCCAAACTGGATTTTTCTACACAGGCCCTGTATTTAATCTCGGCAAATCGAGGCAGATTTCCACCTGGGTATATATATATATATATATATATGGGACGTTTCACGTCAACCGGATCACTTGTCTGCCCAAAATTTGAAGCGACCTACGAAGATGTTCGATAGCTCAAAAAATTAGTCTTTACTAGTACTTTCGAAAGTCATGTGCCCCGTTTTGAAATCCAAGATGGCTGATCCAATATAGCGGCTGAAAGCCTGAAAATTGGAGAAAAATCTACATAATTTAACGTAATCATGTTTTTAAATATTGATTCGGTTTTGAAATGGCTTGGTAAGGAGTTTTCAGTGTCTCTGATCACGATCCTGGAGTTGAATAACTGATATCTAAGATGGCGGATCCAATATGGCGACTGAAAGTGTAAAAATTAGTAAAAAGCTAATCTTATCTTGGTTACGTTACTGAAATTCAAGACGGCGTATCCAATATGGTTGCAGAAACCGTAAAAAGACTACTTAATTTAAAAATCAAATTGTTACTGTGGTTACTATTCTAACGTTTTTTTTTTTTTTTTTTCAGAGTAGTTAGTGAGCAATCCCATCGGTAACTCAGTGAGCTGTTAATATTATATTTTCTCCAGCAGTCTTTTCAGAAGTTGATGAAACTTTCCCAACTTTCTTAAAAATCTTAAAATCAAATGTTGCTTCTCCAACAGTCCTTTTCAGGATAGTTGGTGAGCGAATACTATAGGTTGCTCAGAGAGTTACTGTGGTGGCTTCCCTAACGGTCCTTTTCAGGATAGTTAGTGAGCATTTCCATCGGTAACTTAGTGAGCTATCGATATATTTTCTCCAACAGTCCTTTTCAGGATAGTTGGTGAAAATTTCTTTTTCACGGTTCAGTAAGCTGATGTTCCTTCTCCAACAGTCCTTTTCAGGATAGTTGGTGAGCGAATACTATAGGTTGCTCAGAGAGTTACTGTGGTGGCTTCCCTAGCGGTCCTTTTCAGGATAGTTAGTAAGCATTTCCATCGGTAACTTAGTGAGCTATCGATATATTTTCTCCAACAGTCCTTTTCAGGATAGTTGGTGAAAATTTCTTTTTCGCGGTTCAGTAAGCTGGTGTTGCTTCTCCAACAGTCCTTTTCAGGATAGGTGGTGAACTAATACCATAGGTTGCTCATAGAGTTACTGTGGTGGTTTCAACGGTTCTTTTCAAATTGACTGCTCTTACCTTTGACTATCGGATTCCTAATTAGTAGACTTTTTAAAAAATAATCTATAAAATATTTATTAGAGAAAATGGAGTTTAAATTAAGTAGTCTTTTTACGGTTTCTGCAACCATATTGGATACGCCGTCTTGAATTTCAGTAACGTAACCAAGATAAGATTAGCTTTTTACTAATTTTTACACTTTCAGTCGCCATATTGGATCCGCCATCTTAGATATCAGTTATTCAACTCCAGGATCGTGATCAGAGACACTGAAAACTCCTTACCAAGCCATTTCAAAACCGAATCAATATTTAAAAACATGATTACGTTAAATTATGTAGATTTTTCTCCAATTTTCAGGCTTTCAGCCGCTATATTGGATCAGCCATTTTGGATTTCAAAACGGGGCACATGACTTTCGAAAGTACTAGTAAAGACTAATTTTTTGAGCTATCGAACATCTTCGTAGGTCGCTTCAAATTTTGGGCAGACAAGTGATCCGGTTGACGTGAAACGTCCCATATATATATATATTAAACACAAGTACCTTGCGTGATACTATAATTTATATACTTTTTTTTTATTAAAAAATTTATTGACAAAAATTTATATTTATTTTATTTATGTTTTTTAAGCTCTTGTTTCAAATAAACAAACGTACTTATCAATATTTTACAAGTTTTTATTATTTCACTTTATTATCCAGTAAAACACAAATCTGAAAGAAAAACGTATGTTCTATGAAGCCGGATTTATAGAGGCCGTAAACCATTAATTTATGCCGAAAGCGTACAATTTTGACCAATGCGTGGTTACGCGCAACGGAATCGAATGACGTGTTTGGTCAAAACTTTACATTTTCGGCACAAGTTAACACTTTACGGCCTCTATAAATCCAGCATAAAACTTTAAGAATGTACGTCTTCTCTGATATAATTTTATATTATATAAATATTTATATATATATTTATTAATGCTTCACCTTCTGGTGCTTACATAGCAGTTTAGACTGCCAAACTTTACACGACTATACATTTGTCAAAATCTTGTTTCCGGTTTTTACATTTTGTTGTTACGATCCTGCTTATAAACTAATCAAACAATACATATATTAAATTTTAATCCATACCCTGCTCCATCGTCGCTCAACATATCAGCCATTCTTCCTTTCCAACTCTCCACTTTTTCACATCTCGTACTTACATGTCGCATATCTTCGTTTTCTTTCCCGCATAATCTACATTTTCTCCATTCCTCATCCATCCAATACATATTTCCTTTTGTCTCATTTCCACACCTCATTCTCGCTAATAGGCTTATCTTTTCCTTCCCTTTTCTGACCCCATCTTTGATATATCTTGGCAACCATTCTATTTTGACATCTTTATAATCCTTACACGCTTTTGAGTTTTCAATTTTTTCGGCTCTCTCCTGCATATCTACTTCTCTGTCTCTTGTCACCATACAATCAATACCTTCATCTCCTATCCTTATCAGTTCTTCCTCGCTCATGCCGCATCTCTGTATGTACTCTCTTCTCTCTTTACTTTCTGCCGACCAATTTTGTATATCTTCCCTGCTTTCTTCCTCCTTTCTCTCCTTCCAGCATTTTCTTAGAATTACATTTCCGTTATCATTTCTCATTTTCTCTTCATATTTTGCCGCTCTTCTTCCCGCTACGATTCTTATCTTCTCTCTTTTCATTTCTTCTCTCACCACATACCCCGGGGTAGATCTTTGTAAGCCTAAAATCCACCTTATGTACCTCTCTTGAACTACCTCTACCTCCTTCCTTTCTCTGTATCCCCATATCTCTACTCCATATAACATTATTGGTTTTATTATTCTATCAAACAGTTTCATTCTCCATATTATATCCGCGTTAAACTTCCTTTCTCCATAGCTCCATATCCATGCCATCGCAATTTTTCCTTTCCTTATTCTATCTTTTATGTGCATCTCGTCATTATTGTTTCTGCATATTTTATACCCTAAGTAATTAATTTCTTTTGTCTCCTCAATTCTCATATCTCCCCACCACCATTCTCTCTTCCTCTCTTTGCCGCTTCCCTTCCTGAATACGATTATTTTTTATTTTTCTGTACTTAGCTCTAGTTTCTTCCTTTTTATGTACCTGTAGAACACCTTCATCATGATATTCATCATATCTTCATTTTCTGTAACAAGTACTATGTCATCTGCATATTCTAGCGACCATATCCTTTCCTTTCCGATCTTCACTCCACCAGGATTTTTCTTTATCTCTTCTTCTATGTCTGAAATCTATATGTTAAATAATGTCGCGCTAATTGGACATCCCTGCCTCACTCCTTTTACAGCCCAAAATTCCTCCGTTTTTTTATTGCCTATCTTCACTTTGTATCTAGTTTCGCTATAAATCTCTTTCACTCTATCGATTAGCCCTTTACTTATTCCTCTCTTTTCCATCATCTCCCATATTTCTTCTCTATTTAATCTGTCGAAAGCTGCTTTCAGATCAGCGAAAAAAGCAAACAAATATGCCTTGAAGAATGATGTCAAGCCCGCCAATGCCTCTTGTTTAAAAATAGAGTTGGAAAAACGAAAGGAAATAAAATTCCGGTTCTCTCGTCCCAGGTGAGACGGAGAAGAAGTGTGTCGTTGTTTAGGAGCGAGAAAAATATCAAGCGCGATGGACTGGACCGGGAATTACGGCGCCCTGTCGCAAGATCAGAGCTGAGTGAGGCTGGGGCATTAATTTCAGAGCATTCCACGGCGCCCTGTCGCAAGAGACCCGCATGTTCCAGATTCGCAAGCTCAAACACCCAAGCTCTCCCTTGGCAACAAGTACAAGTACACACGTACACACGCCCCGACTTGAGTTGGTGGTCGGAATCTGTCCTACATTGCACCTTAATATATAAATATTTATATAGGTAATATTAAATAAATATTATTGTTATGTTGGACGTTCCCAATATTGTCAGGATTCGCGCGCGGTTGCGACAGCGCGAACGTAGTGCTTGGCGTAGTCGCGAGCGGGCGCGACAAGTACCGATGAGGCGTGCGAGAGCCGCGAATCGGAGCCGATGCTCCGGGCCTTCCCCCGAAGCCGGGCTCCGGCCAGAAGCAATCCGGAGCTAGTAATAAACGGACGTATTATTCAGTATCCTGCGAATTATTCTTTCGTGAACCCAGCCTCATACACAACAGAGAATTGGCGACGAGGATGGGATCTCTCCCGCAGCCGGTGAGAAGCCCGTACTAGCACGATAAAGGAGTCGCGCGAAAGCCGACAAGATCCTGAGTCGCGCGAAAGCACGGCAAGCGCCGAAGCACGCGTGAGTACGATCGCGAAGCGCCATTACGTGCATACGTGGCGTCCATTACATTGTTCGAGAGCGTTCGAAAAGCTCGAGCCGGTCCACCGGATACCAAGTTACACCTTCTCTCGAGCAATCTCGATACGGGGGAGATCGTCTGCGATTTTCCAAGCCGGTACACCGGGTACGGAATTACCTTTTGCATTACGGGTAATTTCGAATTGTTCAGGATACATTGTTCGTTACATTCCACGCCGCTCAACAAACCGAGGCGTTGTCGCCAGTACTGAGGTCACCTTGAACCATGGCGGCCGTTGTATTACATGGCAACTTTAGTATCGAAGTTTTCGATCCGAACACGACGGAATGGGCGAGGTGGCTCCAACGTTTTCAAGCGGCGGTAAAGATTTTTAAAGTACCTACGGAGCAACAAGTCCTGTATTTGCTACATTTTATTGGGACGTCGGCTTTTGATGTCATCTGTAATAAATTGGCGCCGGCGGACCCGTACACTGCTGATAGGAGCGTTAAATGTCATAATTGCGGGACACCAGGCCACCTGCGTAAAGTGTGTATGGCGGCGAAACACGCGCCCGCAAACCAAGTAGAGAAAATATTAGTCGTGGAACACCCGCAGTTCAGAGAAAAGTTTTTTGAGACGATTACAGTCGAGGGCAAACCTTTGCGATTCGAAGTAGATAGCGGAGCTGCGGTAACCATCGTGAGTACACATACGTTACAGGATTTATTCTTATCCAAGCGGTTACAACCGACTACGTTACAATTAATTACTTTTTGCAAAACGCCGATTAAGATTGTGGGCGTGGTACCCGTGATGGTTAGCTGGCAAGAAACTAAAATCAAATTAAATTTGTACGTTTCGAATGTCGAGCGCGAACCATTGTTAGGCCGTGAGTGGATTCGGCAATTGCACATACGTCTAACGGACACCGTAAATGCAATAAATACGTCACGTAATGATACGGAATGCAAAATTACAGAACTATTACAACAATATCGGAATAAATTAGACCCACATTCGACCAAAATTAGAGGTTTACAAGCAAAGCTCACTTTGAAAGAAAACGTTAAACCGGTGTTCCTCAAAGCCCGTATCGTCCCTTTCAAACTGTTACCGTTGGTCGACCAGGAATTACAATCGCTTGTCTCGAAAGGCGTCCTTGAGAAAGTAAACACGTCGAGATGGGCTACCCCCATTGTGCCGGTGTTGAAAAAAGACAATACGGTACGCCCATGCGGGGATTTTAGCGTCACTATCAATCCTTGCTTACTGATCGATGAGCATCCGTTACCTACAACTGATACATTATTCGCGAATATGGCGTGCGGAGAAAAGTTCTCCAAGATAGACTTGCAACAAGCATATTTGCAATTAGAAGTTAGGAAAGAGGATCGAGAATTACTCACTCTCAATACGCATAGAGGCCTTTTCCGAAGTACACGCTTAATGTATGGAAACGCATCAGCGCCGGCCATTTGGCAGCGTGAAATAGAAAACTTATTGCAGGGTATCGAGGGGACAACGGTATTTTTAGATGACATTTGAGTCACGGGACCTACCGAGGAAATCCATTTACAACGCCTGAAACAGGTATTGCAACGCCTGGGTGACGCCAACATTAGGTTAAACAAAAGCAAAAGCAAGTTCCTACAAGATAGCATACATTATTGCGGGTATCGAATTGACCGATCGGGAATACATAAAACTACAGATAAAATGCAGGCCATTGACCGCATGCCTAGGCCGAAAGATATTACCGAATTACGATCATTTTTGGGAATGGTCAATTACTACGGGCGGTTCATTAGGAACCTGAGCACGATGCTCACGCCACTACACGACTTATTACAAAAGGGAGTCCTTTTCAAATGGACTCACAAATGCGAGGAGGTTTTTGAATGCGCGAAAAGGAGTTTCAAAAGTGATACGGTTTTAGCCCACTTTGATCCGAAGTTACCGTTAGTTTTAGCTACCGATGCTAGCCCGTACGGAGTAGGGGCGGTGTTATCACACCGTTACCCCGATGGCACCGAACGCGTACTGCAATATGCATCGCAGTCTCTTTCTAAAACGCAACAACGTTACGCTTAAATCGACAAAGAAGCTTACGCTATAATCTTTGGAGTAAAGAAGTTCCATCAGTACCTTTACGGTACCAAGTTTACATTATACACGGATCATAAACCCCTGGTACAGATTTTTGCGCCGTCAAAAGCTTTACCCGCGTACTCGGCTATGCGGATGCAACATTACGCGATACTCCTACAGGGTTTCTCATTCGAAATTAAATACAAAAACTCTAAACAGAATGCCAATGCGGATTGTTTATCACGGTTACTGGTGAGCACAACTACAACCGCGGAACGTGATGTAGTAGATATTTACGAAATAGGAATGTTACACGAAATGCCCGTATCCGCGGATAAAATTGCTGGTGCTACAGTGGAGGATGTGCAATTGAAGAGTCTCCTGACGGCCATACGCGAAAAGAAAGAGATACCCGAAAAAATGCGTTTCAACATAAATCAAGCAGCATATAGTGTGCAGCAGGGCGTACTTTTGTGCAATGGAAAGGTAGTAATCCCTAGTAAAATGAGCGATCGAATCCTCCGGGAATTACATAAAAACCATTTCGGGGTAGTTAAAATAAAAGCGTTAGCTAGGAGTCTGTACTGGTGGCCTGGTATAGACAAAGCGATAGAGAAGTTAGTAAGGAACTGCGATATATGTAACACCGTGCGTAATAACCCACCGAAGGCAGAAATACACGAATGGGAACCAGCCGGGACACCGTTCGAGCGGGTCCACGTGGATTACGCGGGGCCTTACATGAGCATGTATTTTTTTGTATTTGTAGACGCATTTTCGAAATGGCCGTTTGTGCGAATTGTTAAAAACATAACCGCGGAAACTACAATTAAAATATGTAAGGAGATTTTCACCGATTACGGTATTCCAAAAACTATGGTCATGGATAATGGCCGTAATTTTCGTTCTGCAAATTTTACACAATTCTTAGAATCTCAGGGGATCACCCCAAAGTTTACAGCTCCGTACCACCCAGCAACCAATGGGCAAGCGGAGAGATTCGTACAAACGTTGAAAAACTCCTTAAAGAAAATACTTACAGACCCTAATAGTAAGGAAACAACCGTAGAAAACGCGCTACGCAATTTCTTAGTCCAATACAGGACAACACCACATTGCGTGACAGGAGTGACTCCGTTTGAGAGAATGTTTAAGCGAAAAATGCGTACAGAATTTACTTTATGTATACCTGAGTCACCCAAGAAAAGCGCTAACCTTAACCTTAATAAAAAATCGCGTGAATTTATGGTGAGAGAGCGTGATATGCCGTAACTATAATAGCAAAATTAAATGGAAATTTGGAAAAATTGTACAACGCTTAGGTAAATTACATTATAAGATTAAATTGGAAGATGGCAGGACCTGGGAGCGTCACGTCGACCAGATCCGCAAGAGAGGAGAGCAAGGAAGCCATCAAACAGAACCGTACACGGGGGTGTACGATGACGAACCAGAGGCGAAAGAGAAGCCAGCGGCACCGGGTGACGCAGCGGAACCAAGTCGCGTTGAACGCGACCAAGAAGAGGAGCGAGGACCGGAAGCTCTGCAACAGCCTCCGGTGAGGGAAGCAAGAACCCCGGAACCAGGACAACCAAGAGAACGCCCAGTCCGAAATAAGAGACCGCCGGAAAGATATGTGGATCCCAGTTTCGGCCGTCGATAGGCAGTTTCCTTTTGCGGGGAGGGAAAAAGTGTTATGTTGGACGTTCCCAATATTGTCAGAATTCGCGCGCGGTCGCGACAGCGCGAACGTAGTGCTTGGCGTAGTCGCGAGCGGGCGCGACAAGTACCGATGAGGCGTGCGAGAGCCGCGAATCGGAGCCGATGCTCCGGGCCTTCCCCCGAAGCCGGGCTCCGGCCAGAAGCAATCCGGAGCTAGTAATAAACGGACGTATTATTCAGTATCCTGCGAATTATTCTTTCGTGAACCCAGCCTCATACACAACAATTATATAAATAGATTAAAAAGTTCATATAGCTAGCTTTTATCAAAATCCATAAAACTTTTATAAAATCCACCAGGATATCAATCACAATTTTGTCAAAATCTACAAGGAAGTCTATCTGGATTTTGTAAAAGAATTGTAGATAATTATTTATTTTTTGTAACAATCCATGTGGATTTTGACAATATTTATGTAATAACCTGGATTTTATTTAAAAAAAACGTTGATAATAGTAAATTGTTTTGTCAAAAAACGATATAGAAAACAATATGGAAAATTATATGAGAAATTATATGGAAACCATGTGAAAAACCATATAAAGTGCCATCCAAAAAATGCAGCTGGTTATACATGTGGATAACCATGTGGAAAACCATACAAATCCGACCTGGGATACAGGTGGAAATCTATATGTTTAGCCATATATATAATCATATGAATCTCCATCTGTACCTTTTCAGTACGGTTTTCCATCTAGATAACCATAGGAAATCCATACAAAACCATCCGAAATCCATAGAAATCCACATATATTTTTATCTAGTTATCCATGTAGATAACCATCTGGATTTCCATCTGGATCTTTTCAACGGGAGACAAAGATATAGACAAGGATAGCACGCTACATTGCACGCACACATACGCACGATGCACACCGACATCATACTTTTATATTACGCTTCCAAATCTTGATTTGGGGGGTTTATCGATGTTTTTCTTGTTGTGTAATTCAGGGAAGCTTGTTTCCGCGTTCGTATTAATGGTATATCTCTTATATGAAACACATCTTGTGATGAGCTGACAGCTCGCCGCAACTCGAGACGCCATATTAGGATAAAAGTAGATAAGGAAATCTGTACTTCCGTAATTTTTTCTCGTTTTCTATGTAAAATCGAAGTTTTCCTGAATCATTGATGTATGTATTGCAATTCTGGAAAAGGAATTTTAATTCTGTCAAATTAATACGACGCTACGTGACGGCAAAAAATGCCGGTAAAACAGACGACTCCAGCATCACCTTAACAACGTTTTTCCTAAAATTAAATGCGACAGTTTTAACTCTCTCTCTCTCTCTCTCTCTCTCTCTCTCTCTCTCTCTCTCTCTCTCTCTCTCTCTCTCTCTCTCTCTCTCTCTCTCTCTCTCTCTCTCTCTCTCTCTCTCTCTCTCTCTCTCTCTCTCTCTCTCTCTCTCTCTCTCTCTCTCTCTCTCTCTCTCTCTCTCTCTCTCTCTCTCTCTCTCTCTCTCTCTCTCTCTCTCTCTCTCTCTCTCTCTCTCTCTCTCCTCCCTCCCCCTCCCTTCCTCCCTCCCTCCCACCTTCCCTAACCCTTCCTCCCTCCCTCCCTACCCTCCTTCCCAAATCGGTAAGAAAGCGCCTCTCCTTCATAATTGCCTTAAAAAATAATTATGTTAATGTTATGTATAATATTCCCAAACAATAATTTAATTATAATTATTTTTAAAAATGTTAGAGATAGCTGAATACGAATATAAAATTTATCAAAATTTATTTTGTTGTTATTGCTTTCGTGAATAATTAATATTTCCAGACACTAAGATATAAAATCAACGTCTATCATAAATAATATAATAGACTTGATTCAATTAATATTTTAACTTGACTACAATACGAATTACGCTACAGATCACTTTCTCGTTCTCTTCAACTTTTACAAGACAGTAATTTACAAGACATTTACAAGACAGCATATGCATACGTATGTGATTTTGGATGCACCTTCTAATATATAATATTAGATGATGATCACACACACATACATACACACACACTATCTGTCACGTACTACGTTTACACGAGCGTTACTTCTGTAGTAACTTATAAGATAATTCCTCCACGTAAGGGCCAAAGCACATATGACAGTCGTAGTCGTGGATGTAAGTAACGCACAAGCTTTGGCGTATCCTGATTTGTCAGGTCGAGGACTACGACCAGCGTATATCGCTACGTCATGTTATGTGCTTTGGCTCTAAATGAGTGAATTAATATAGTTGCTTTTCATTTACATCAAAACTCAGATAATTCTCACTTGTAACGTCATAACTCAGTTAAATGCACGTTCTTTTTGCATGCTGGCAAGTGAGATTCAATTGAGTTTTTATCCACAATCGAGACCATGTGCTTTATGAATCTAATAAACTCACATCAAAAATGAGGCTATGGAGGCTTTGTCAACAAAATAAGCAGGTAAATACAAAATGACATATCTTACCTGAGTATAAAATACATATCTGAGTGACTCAGATCACTTGAGTGTAAATGGAAAGCAACTATTGTAAGTTACTACAGAAATAATGCTCCCGTAAACATAGTAAACGGTCACGACTATCACTACATATCCCGCTGATATTTTGCCTCTTGTGACACCCACATCCTAATTTCGTGGCACTTCGATCCTTGCGCGACACAACCGAAATTCGGAATTAAACGATCGTACTTAGTAATATTTAACGATGAGAAACCACGGTGTTACGCGCGAACGCGATACGTATTTCTAGGTTATATGACTGACTGACAGCGTGCTGTCCGCGCAAACGCACTGCGTTGTTTTCGAGATCGCTCACGCTCACGGCACGTCGGCGAGGTACGGCGAGGCACGGCACGGCTCTGAGATCCCGCGATTTTCGCGCGAGAGTTGACATGCCGCGCGCGCGGTAGATCGTCCCGACTCCCGGCCGCGGTAAATCGTCGTTGTTGGTCGTTGTGTCAGTGACAGTCGCGCGTGCAACCGCATCGTCCAGCGTTCGCCGCATCGTCTCGGCGTCATTGTCGCCGCCGTTGTAGTGGTGGTGGTGTCGGTGGTGGTCATCGTCGTCGTCGTCGTGGTGGTCATCGTCGTCGTCGTCGTGGTGGTCGTGGCCGTCGTCGTCGTGGTGGTCGTGGCCGTCGTCGTCGTCGTCGTCGGCGCGTCGAGGAATCGGCGTGAGGACGCCGTCGAGTCGGTAAAATGGTCGCGCTCCACCGCGAGCTTTTCTAACCCCTCTGTCGCTATTTATCGCTCCCCGCGAGAAACGCGGCTTGGTTAGGTTGCTCGAGGGTCCGCGCTGATCCTATGGCACCGGAACGCCGTCACGCGTATTCCCCGTGGTTGCCCGCGTTGACAATCCCAGATAGCCAAACCTGAGCAGCAGATTCCACGCAGAGTCTGCATTACATTTTTGGTATCAGAAAGGCAACAAATTGCACGCGGAAACTGCTCTATCAGACGATGTTGTCAAACTGTAGCCAGAAATGCGACAGAGCCTGCTGACAGGCAATGTGAGCAGATTGGCAGCAGAAACCGCGCAGAGCCTGCACACATACTTGGCAGCAGATTGACAACAAAGATCGAGCAAAGCCTGCGCGCATGACTTGAGAACAGAGTGGCAGCAAAAACCAAACAGATCCTGTCGATAATCAGCTGTTGAAGTGACGCGCATTATTATAGCTCATCATTAAAAATTATCCCTGATCTATACTGTATATTTAAACGTTTCTTTTTATGAGAAAAGAATACAGATGTGGAATAAATATACATATGTATATATATAATTTCGAAAATAGAACATATACATATATATTATTTATATACTACAATACATGAAATGTATAAAACGAATATTTTACAACTCAATAATATTATACATTACTATCTGTCCGGCGCCGGCGTTGCCCGTCGAGGAATCCGTGAAAACACATTTTACCTCTTTTCACCCCGTTAGGAGTCGAATTTCTAAAAATCCCTTCTTAGTGGGTGCTTACGTCATGAGAGGAATACACTACCCGAATTTCATGTTTCTAGGTTCAGGGGTTTGGGCTGGGCGTTGATGAGTCAGTCAGTCAGGACATTTGTCTTTATATATATAGATTAGAATGGCGCTATATAATTATATTACATACATTAGTTTCAATGTGTATGTGTGTGGTGTAGAACACTATCATATTTAAAATATTACAGGTAAGAAATTTAGCAGACCAGAAATAATTGTTATAAATCAGATTATCTTGTTAAAAACAAAATAATAAAAAGATAGGAAAAAAATTAAATTATTCCAGTATATGTAGGTCAGTAAAGGATATTATAGAGAATAATTGTAATAACAACCAATTAATGAGAGGTAGTTAATTAAGAATATTATTTAAAAATTAGTAAAATTTTCTTTATTATATTCTCCACTAATTGGTTTCTAGTACAATATCTTTTATAGTATCCTTTACTAAGCTAGACATCTTGACACACACATACACACACACACACACACACACACACACACACACACACACACACACACACACACATACATTAAAACTTTGTAATATTAGATCTTGAGTTGTAATGTTTTATATGTATTTCATGTATTATAATATATATAATATATTTTCCATTTTTAAAATTATTTCACATTTGCATTCCTTTCTCATAAAAAAACGCTTAATTAACAGTATAGGTCAGGAATCATTTAAAGAGCTAATGCATGACATTTAAACAGCTGATTACCCATACAGCACAAAATGTTTTCAAAAAATATTTTTGAATATTTCTGTAAAAATATTGCAAGAAACATTTTAAAATTGTTTTAGGAATATTTAAAAATGATTTAAAAACCTTCTGTGGTATACATTTTTAAGAATATTTTAAGAATCTTTTAAAAATATTTATAAAAATGTTCTTCTTTATTACCCAGACAATATTTTCTTAAATATTTGAAATATATTTTTGAAATATTAATTTAAATCTACATATTTATTGTTTTATAATCTCGTTCCAAAATATTTAAAAAATATTTTAAATTTATTTATTATTGGCTTTATAATCTTCTTTCAAATATTTTTGAAATATTATGAAATATTCTTAATTAAAAAAGATGCATGGTAGCGCATCTTTCCGTGATAGTTGGCAACGACGCCACTAAGCGGCGCATAATGGTAAGACTAACTCGTAAGTAAATTTCAGTTGAGGGCTGATATAAGCAGGCTTCCTGCGAAGCAAAATCATGACATCCGCGAGACATATCTTTGTCAGCAATACAACGCAAGGCTCAACCAAAATTGCTGCAATGATTTTTTTGACATAATCTGGCGGACATAGAAACATTTAAAAAATATTTTTGTGAATTATTTTAATCTTTCCTAAAAAATATTTTTTGCTGTATGGGTATGGACAAAGTCTGCTCGGTTTTTGCTGCCAATCTGTTCTCAGGTCGAGCGCGCAGGCGCTGCTCGGTTTTTGCTGCCAATCTGCTGCCAGGTTATGTATGCAGGCTCTGCGCGGTTTCTGTTGGCAATCTGCTTACATTGCCTGTCAGCAGGCTCTGTCGACAGAACACGAGCTTAATGCGGACACAGATGGCTATGGTTTTGGTGTGGGATTTTGATCAAATTTGCTGCCAATCTGCGCGCATTCTGCTAACATTTTGCTATCTGGGATGTGACGTGCCGTTGGGGAGTTTACGATTTGGTTAACCTCTGTATTCACGTGCCTAAATTGTTTTATGGAATAGGTAAAACCATTATTTTTTAATAATGTTTTGCATAAAAATTTTAAATAAATTTTTATATTTTTCTCTTAAAAAACAATTATTAAAATGTATCCTATCATTTTTCAGGATTAGATGTACGTATATGTATTGAAAATGCAGTGTGGCGGATTAGCCCCGGGGGGGTGGCGGTTCAACCCCGGCATTTTTAAGATTTCAATTTTTCCACCGTTGTCGTTTTTGCTCTATACCGGTTAAACAAAGCAACATAGATAAAAATTTCCTATATAAATTTTGTAGCTAAAGGTTCACTCTTTACAGTGGTATACCACTTTTAACTAAAATTATTTATTTTTTTGTTAAAAATCGGCACCGAAAAAAAACTGGCGGTTTAGCCCCGGTCTCCCCTATCTATTGTACTTCTATTTTTTTTTATTTTTCAGTTTTATAATTTGTTTATTATTCTTACATCTTAATAAACTTCTTAAGGTCGTTCTACATTAGTCGCAAGCAATCCATATTGTCGCAAGTCGCAAGAGGCTTGCAATTTGAGCTTTTACACTGCAGTCGTAAGTTACAGTCAATCAAAGAAGAGATTTGTTGTAAAAATGTCGTTATTAACATGTCTTAAGCAAGCAGAACTGCTAGTAGCACAAGTAAGTAGTATTGCTTTCTTCGTAAGCAGTACTAGGGTGAACTGACCAGTGAATGAACAAATAAGCGGCGTCTCCTATTCATTAGAGACGTAAAATAAAATTATTATCCGTATCACTTTCAGCATCTATGTAGTTGATTCAATATATCATACTGATTATAAAAAAAATATTAAAGGTGCTTTCAGAATAAAACATTTAGAAAATAAATGGAAAAGTGACAAAAGGACCGATAAAGGACCAGTGACTGAACAGAATTGTCAGTAAATGAAAGGCTGCAATACCTAATTACTAAAATAGAGCCCACATGTTCATTTACTGAGAAAAGGTTAGAAAATCACACCAGTGAATAGACATCATTATATTTAGCGTATTTTTACGAATTTACAGAAAAATGTTTGACAAAATAAAATATTGACTCTATCTTTACTTATATGATGCAATATTTACCCTCGAAAATCAATTATAACGCTTATCCAAACGTAAAATCGCAACCTTCGCAAAATTAACCTCTTAGTAGCTTGCACGCCATAAACATGAAAATGTTTCTCCTTAAGTCGACACTTTTTTTATAACCGTGACATTGATCTCCACGTAATCTGTGAATTTTTCTCTTAATTTTCATCACAAAATCATTTATCTTCGACCCATGATTTTTTTCATATTTAAAATATAAGTGATTTTGTTCATTTACTGGACCCTGTTCATTCACTGGTCGGCTTACCCTTCCGGTCGTAACATAGTCACAAATATGCAACAATCACAAGGTTTGACCAAATGCAAAATTTGCGTCTGCGATATGTGACAGGCAATATGAGAATCGAGCTCCGTTGTCATGGCATCGAACTCCGTTGTCTATTTGGCTTGCTCGTTCGTTTCGTGTTTTATTGTAAATTGTAACCCGCAAAGATATTGATAAGTTAGAAAATTTTATTTTAATAATACATAAGTAATTTGGAATGGAGTAAAGATAAATCTCTGGACGTGAACGTTCATGAAGATAATGGAAGAGACGCAAATTTTGGATTTGATCAAATCTTGCACTTGCTATATAGGACCGAAAGTAGTACTGCTTGCGTTCATGCGATTGGTTGCTTGCAACTAATGTAGAACAACCTTTACACACATTTTATAAATTATTATGACATTTTATTGCCTTATTTATAAACATTATTTGTAATTTTTTATAAGGACACTAAAAGCAAGATTATAAAAAGACATGATAATTTTATCTCAGATATGATATATATCTGATTCTGCATATATATACGGATATCTCCCAGCGAGAAATGACCCATCGAATCGACGTCTAATTGACACCAAAATCATCGATATTACATCATATCGAAATAATGCTCGAAATTTGAAGCTTATTTCGATGTTTGTGCTTTATGACATTTTTTAAAAGAAGAGATTATTTGTGACACACATTCATCGCGCCAGACTCTAAACAGACAAATTATGTATTTTCTGTTAAGACTTCGATATTTCATCATTTCAATATCGATTTGAAGCTATTTTGATTCGCCTGTCAGATATAATAACATTATATAGAATGTAATATGAATAAAAAATTATATTGTATTGGCAGACATGGATAACGTAAAGATTTTATGATTTGAGCATAATAATTGCGTTACAACATTATATAATTTCTTTAGGCTTCCATTTCCATTAAATAGTTACTTTATAACTGTAAAAGTCACAACAAAATTCCTGTTTGTAATTTGGCAATTGTTTTGAAAATTGAAATATTATACAATAGGTACATTCAGTACTACATTTGCTCATTTATTAAACAAGAAGTTAAATTAAGCAACTAATTAAGCAACTAATATTAATACTAATATTAAATATTAATAATAAATATTAATACAATAAGATATTTGTATTTACATTTATCTACATAGTATATACATATAAATAAATAGGTAAATACATAGAAACTAAAGTTGACTTCACAAGTCCAAGACGAACCAATTCTCTTTACATTTTAGCAGAGTCAGTAATGTTCTTAAGAGAAGCAAACTGAAACTCTCCTTTAGCACGTTTAATGTCGTTGTTAAGCCGGTTACGAAAAAGTCTGTATCTAGCATAGCCCAGTAGACTCTTTGAACGCTTTGCCTGTTTATACAATTGATTACGAGTACGAAGCCGGAACTTAAGTTCGTCAGAGAGCCATGGCACAGGAGGCTTTATGAATACAGATACGCGAGCAGGAGCATAAATATCGAGTGTTTCAAGTAAGGTACATGACAGTAAGGTACAAAACTTTTCAACATTAGACTCATCAGAGAGAGCATCGATCTCTGTTTGAACCGCAACAGCAACAGATTGAAGATGGTCAAGGAACTCAGAGGTATCGATACCCCTATAACTACGTCGTAACATGGATTGCTTAATATCTAACTTACAATTAAGTGAATACGACAGTTCCAAGAGATCATATCCAGCAATGAATGGACTCAGGGATTTAGCAAACTCTTGAACCTTGTCGCACTGTCGCAGTCATCCACAATCAAAACATCCAGCCACGAGTCGGAAGTAGCAGTATGATACGTAGCATCCCAGCAAGAAATGACTCATCGAATCGACGTCTAATTGACGTCGAAAACGTATATCGAAAAGTATTGAAATATTCATCGATTTCGATTGATTTATGGCACAACTTTCGATGACTTTTCGACTCAGAATAAATCGATTTCGACTCGATATTGATTATTATTATTTCCTCACTGCAGATATGGGCCGATTTACCGTCCTCGATTAACATGATCCTCCGATTAAACTGTTCGGCTCTTTCTAAGGGGGGGAGATTCATAGACTTGCAAGTTGCGAGGAGAAGACGGATGAATTAATAAGGGGGATTATTTAAAAATGGGAGAATATCTCTTGGAGATTGAGGAAAGGTTTCCTCAATGTATTTGACTAAATAAGAGGCTTTACTACAGTACAATCCGCAATTAAATATTACATGGTTAATATTTTGCATTGGGTTGCCGCAAGGGCAGCGTTCGGCTGATGACAAAAAACGAGACGTCTGTCGTAGCGTGGACATAAAGTAAAGCATACATAGAAAAACGTAAGACGTAAAAGACTGTAAAATATATAACCTTTCGCGACTTACGTTATTCTCTACCTTATTTTAGTCTATTAACAGCCTTCCGAAGTTCTAATCACGGACTTATATCCAATTGCAGCACTGCTGTTTGGCGCCGTCGCGTCGGTGCTCAACGAAATATTCAAGTCGTTGCTCGGTTGCCGGGTTGTTTGCGCACGCGCAGCAAATGGCTCATACATGTAACGCAAGTAATAAAAAGCTGTGTTCAGCAGAGAAAACTACTTTGCAATTGTTGTAAAATTTGTGAATGTGATTGGTGTATGCTTTTAATTTTGGCCGAAACTAAGAGTAATACACCAATCAAATTCACGAATTTTACAACTGTATATAGGTGCCTATATATAAAAACTTTTTTACTTTCTGTCTTTTTAATATTTATTTTTATTTATTTAATTTTTTTATTTAATTTAATTGTGTTTAAAAAGTAATGGCAAACACGGCAGGTTTGTCTAGAATTCTTAGATAGGTGAGCGACAGAAAGAGAATTCCTTTGAAGTCAATTTTGTCTTTATTATGTGTAGTTATCTTTACAAAAAAAGAAAATATGTTGACGTGAAAGAAATTGAGAGTAACTAAAAAGTTTTTACATTAGTTGAAATAAAAGCAAACCAAATCAGTAATCTGTCCTGAAGATAGAATAGAAAATAAATGAACTAAAATAAAAAACCAGATCTTACAGGACGGAATTAAGATGTCTGGATTACTGATTGAAAATGTGAGTCCGAATGTTTATTGAAACGTAATACCGATTATGAAAAAAAAGAAGATAGAAAAATGAAAAGAGAGGGGGGTCTCTGCATTAATGTCTATAAGATCGGTTCTTGGGCTAGAATTTCAAGCCAGAGCCATAAAAATGAAAGTAATTCTCAGATCTCAAGACGAATATAAACTCTAGCAGAGGCCCTTGTACTTTTTTGACTAATGTCTGTCTTCAAATATGGCGTCCCAATGAGAATCTCTTAAGGGCCCCGCTCGCTGGACCGGACTCCTCGCCTCGATCCTCCCTTTCGGACGCTAGCTGCCGCAGTTCTCCCTTTCCTGACGGTGAGCTCTCCCTGGTGATCCGACTCTCGCTCGGTTGGTCTTCAGAACACGCGCCGCAACGATCAATCCGTCAAGAAAGAGGTAACCAACTCGACACGTTCGAAGAAACGCAAGCAAGTGCGGCCATGACACCTAACGAGTGAGGAAGGAGGCGGGGGCTCTTTGAGAGTGGCGACTCGCGCGTCGCGCCATCTAATGTGAAACGATCAGGTGTTGTAAAACGCGAAAAGAATTCGAGCGCAATATCTGAACAAATTATTTAATTTTTAATAAGTCCAATTATTAATATTTATTTTCATAATTGAACTTATTTTTTATTTTGATAAATGTAAATACAAATATCTTATTGTATTAATATTTAATATTAATTTTAGACGTAGCGTCGTCCGATTAAATAATCGCTAAGATAATTTATCTTTTTCTTTTTGTGTTGATTTTTATTTTAACATTTAATTCATTTTTAATTTCAGAACATTACAACAATTTATAACATTTCTTGCTTTACAAATATCTTCCGCGTCGTCTTCGTCCTCCTCGTCGCTTGGTCTGCGTCGCTGCTACTTTTCTCTCTGTCTGGCTGGAATCTTGAGTCTCCGTCTGCGTCGAAGAATCTCGAAGTTCTTGTCGCGTTGTCTGCGTCGAAATCCCTCGGTGCTTCAGCTGAATCGTCTGAGTTCCCTCGGAGAACCTCCTTATTGGTGACAGCGAGGGAAGAGAAAGGGGAGGATGGGCCCACGGATTCGTCGGCGTTGATCCTCCAGAATCCGGCGTCGATGTTCCAATCTCGAAGGGCCTCTTTCTGCTCTTTGGAGTTGAAGCTATTGGAGTAGGGCGACTAGCGCCGAGGATCGGCGACCCAGGGTTAGGGCGACCAGTGCCGGGAGTCGTCGTTGAAGACGGGCGACTGGCGCCGGGAGTCGAAGAGGAGCGGCTAGCGCCAGGAGTCGGCGGAGCGACGGAGACTGGGCGACTGGCGCCGAGAGCAGGGCGCCTTGCGCCGGCAGACAACGGCTTGGAGCCGTGAGCCAGGCGTCCTGCGCCGGAAGCTGGGCAACTAGCGCCTGGAGGAAGCGGCTGAGCGCCTTCCACAGGGCGACTAGCGCCTAGGGCTGCGGCTGGCGCAACCTCCTTCCTCTTGACCGCGAAGATCTGATCAAGAGGAAGTGGGCGAGTCTTGCGCCTCTTGGTGATCCCTTCCTCGTAGGAACGAGGAGGATCTTTGTTATCAAAAAGACGAGGCGTTTTGACCCTGTATATGTATCGCCAGGATAATTCGCCGAATCGCCGAATTTCCTCGAAATCGGTCGCCTTTATATTTCATCGCGGCTGAATTTGAAATACGAGTTACGGCATCCATCTATGGGCGACTTTTTGCAAAACCCGGTTGCTAGGATACACGAAGTCCTGTCAAACAAATCTGAGTAATTGCAATTTGACAGGATGTCTCGATCTTTTTAACCTGTTGCCGCGTCGTACAACGTTCCGTACTTTCCGCGACTTCCTGGTGGCTAACGACGGCTGCTACATTAATAATTTAATTAGTTGCTTAATTTAACTCCTTGTTTAATAAATGAGCGGATGTAGTATTGAAAATGTACCTATTATATAATATTTTAATTTTCAAAATTGTCAAATTACAAACAGGAATTTTGTTGTGACTTTTACAGTTATAAAGTAACTATTTAATGGAAATAAAAGCCTAAAAAAATTAATATTGTAACGCAATTATTATAATGCTCAAATCATAAAATATTTACATTATCCATGTCTGCCAATACAATTTTTTATTCATATTGCATTCTATATATAATGGCAATGTTATTATATAAATCAAAATAACTTCGAATCGATATTGTTGTGAGCGCACAACGTATTAGAGATTAAGTAATGCACTTAGCAACTCCGAGTTTCCTCCTATCGGAAATATGACCCTAGCGACGAAGACCGCTGACGCGAAGACCTGCACAAGCCTCGGGAATGACCAAATATGGGCAGGTCGGACATCACCTGCCCGTTAGGCCGTCGCGAAGTCAAAATCCGCCGACTGCTAGGTCAGCAAATACCGAGGTGATAAAAAGCCCGCCCTTCCAAGGAACGGCGGGCAGTCTAAGAACCAAGCGCGTACCGCGAGACAACGAAACGTGAAGTGTAACCCGCAAGTCAGGGTAGTGTAAATACACAATTATATCAATAAAACTATCTTTTATTTAACGTGACTGCAAACTCAATATCGCCAGTATCCTCTCTCCCTAATCGGCGGATCCAAAGAACTCGGTGCCGGCCCTGATCTCCAATTCAAGGCGGCGGCACAACAATATCGAAATGATGAAATATCGATGTCTTAACAGAAAATACATAATTTGCCTGTTTACAGTCTGACGCGATGAATGTATGTCACAAATAATCTCTTCTTTTAAAAAATGTCATATAGCACAAACATCGAAATAAGCTTCAAATTTCGAGCATTATTTCGATATGATGTAATATCGATGATTTCGACGTCAATTAGACGTCGATTCGATGGGTCATTTCTCGCTGGGATCCGAGCTGACAACATACATAGATAAGCTTAACCCCAGCGAGAAATGACCCATCGAATCGACGCCGCGACGTCTAATTGACGTCGAAAACGTATATCGAAAAGTAATTGAAATATTCATCGATTTCAATTGATTTATGGCACAACTTTCGATGACTTTTCGTCTCAGAAATAAATCGATTTCGACTCGATATTGATTATTATTTCCTCACTGCAGATATGTAAAGACGTAAAAGACTGTAAAATATATAGCTGGACTGGAATTGAAGCAAAAGGCTGTGAAGAGTTCTGTAGTGCTTGTGTTGAAGGGAAGCAGCATCGCGATACCTTTAAGCTCAGACAGCAGCGCGCTACGGAACCTGGAGAGCTGATTCATGCTGACCTCTGTGGACCCATGGAATGTAAATCACTCGGTGGAGCAAAGTACTTTGTGTGCTTTACATGTGATTACACGCGATATCGCATGGTCTATTTTCTTAAAGAAAAGTCAGAGACTGTAGGCAAGATTGAAGAGATGCTACAGATTATGAAAACTCAGCTCGAAAGGCCCGTCAAACGATTCCAGTGTGATGGTGGTCGTGAATTTGAAAACCAGGAAGTTCGTAAACTTTTGAAAACAAATGGAATAAAGTTTATTGTCACCAACCCGTACACGCCTGAACAAAACGGGTGTGCCGAGAGAACAAACAGGACGGTGGTTGAGACAGCAAGGACCATGTTACTAGCCAAGGACCTTCCGAAGTCACTTTGGGCAGAAGCGGTGAACACCGCCGTGTATGTGCTTAATCGCACAGGGCCAAGTTGCATCGCAGGAAAGACTCCGTACGAGCTACTCACGGGAAGATCGTCGAATCTGAAGACACTTCATGTGTTTGGAACAGGATGTTATGTGCACGTACCCAAGGAGCAGCGGAAGAAGTGGGATGCCAAAGGACAGCGTAGGATCTTTGTGGGCTACTCAACCGAGATCGACGGATTTCGTGTGTGGCTTAAAACAAGGAAAGTAGTTCGAAGTAAGAATGTAATATTCGAACCTGAGAGTGTCGATAAATCGCTGGCGTTGATTCCTGAGGAGGCTCAAGAAGAATCGGAACCCCCGAAGCGGACATCTGTCGAACCTCCAGAAGAGATTAAGTCTGAAGAAGGTACTAGCAACTCAGTCGAGACACCAAGACGTACTTTACGAGATAGAGAGAAGTTGAAGCTTCCAGAAGAGGTTAAGTCTAAAGAAGGTACTAGCAACTCAGTCGAGACACCAAGACGTACTTTACGAGATAGAAAGAAGTTGCAGCCTCCTTCGCGATTTGAGATACTACTGACTGAGGTAGATGAACCGAAAAATTACAGTGAGGCCAACAGATCATCGGATAGACGTTTCTGGTGTAATGCGATGGAAGAGGAGATAAATTCATTGAAAGAGAACTGCACGTGGACTCTGGTGAATCTACCCCCGGATCGCAAGCCTATCTCGAATCGTTGGGTCTATCGTATCAAACGAAAAGCAAATGGTGATATTGATCGATTCAAAGCGCGCCTGGTTGTTCGTGGTTTCAGTCAACGAGAGCCCTGGCGAAAATAAGAAGCTTTATAAAGCGTTGACAACCGTTCAATGAGGGTTTTTTGAGAGTTTACCCGAGTCGAAATTTTAGACCTATTTTCGACCTGAATTTTCTAACATCTATAGATGCTAGAGGATCAATGTAGGTTTAATTTACACGGAAACTTTAGTCCTACTTAGCGTCTCTAAGATAGCAGAAAACGCACAAAATGCCGCTTGTAGGTTCTAAAGAGGACTTCAGTAAAGCCTCGTAAAAGCCTCCAGGTCCTCTGGATGATCAGGTCCATTAAGATTGCAGTCCTCTTAATGCTAGAGGAAAAACGAATATTCACCCGACAAAAAAAAATTATTTATTTTGAAATTTTATTACTATTTTTTAACTAAATTTGTTTCTTAAGATGCAGTCTATGATTATAAATATTTTCTCGTATTTGAAAAAAACACTTACCTTGGTGGGATTCGAACTCGGGACCTCGGGACCTCTGGATCGTGAGCCAACTGCCTTACGTGGTAGACTACTTCTTAATTTAGTGTAAGTGTTATATATAGTTTACATATGTCATAACCAGCGCAAATATATAATTTTTCAAAAATCATCTTAAGAAACAAATTCAGTTTAAAAAGAGTAATAAAATTTTGAATTGGATATATGATATAATATTTCTTAATGTCGGGTGAATGTCAGAAACCAGTGCCGGCTCATTACGAAATTTTGTGTTCGTAAATATATTTATGAAAAAAGTATATTTATAAAGTTAAAACATCCTTATCAAATCCTTACAAAGGCCTCACTAGACAAAAATAAGGAAACCTTTCTTATGGCTTCCCTAATAAATAGTCATAGTCAGTAGACGTAAGTAACGCACAAGCTTTGGTGTATTTTAACAGTCAGGATACGCCAAAGCTTGTGTGTTACTTACGTCCACTGATTATGACTGTCGTATATCGTTACGCCATGTTATAATTTTTTTAATTACAGCGTAATGATCTCCATTACATCGACAAAGTCTTATGCAATTACAATTACTAATTTTAATAAAATAAATAATTGATCCTAATAGAAATAGATTATTGTTTACATATTGAATAATATAAGATTGAGTTTCTAAATTTCTTTGGTATGTTTGTGATATGTATAATTTCTCATTTTTTAATAAACGGAAATATTTATGAATTACGCGCGTGCCACTAATATCTTGCATATCCTCTTATTTTAAGAGGCTATTCGGATTATTATAGTAGAATTTGCTATAGAGGAATTTACTCTTGATTATATCTCACGCATCCACTCTTTTATAAAGTAATACGGCTTACTTAAAGAAAAATATGCTTCATGTAAGATTTTTTGCTTAGAGGAAGTGTCAAGAGGAATTCCCCACTTATCAGTAGAGTATTTTTTTTGGAGTGTTCCATCGTTGAGTTACTTCATTGGAAAGCATCAGAATTTAAAATGTGGTATTTTTTTTATTCTATTCCTGTACTTAAAGGTGTAATGCGACAAGACTATTTTGAACATTATCTTCTCTTAGTAACAGCAATAACTATACTCAATAGTGAAAAAATTACTTCGTTAATGATAAATGTAGCTGAAAATTTTTTAAAGAAATTCGTTAGAGAGTTTGAAATATTATATGGTTTAAATTTTTGTTCAATTAACATACATCAATTGCTTCGTTTAGCAGACTGTGTAAAAAGACTTGGACCATTATGGGCGTTTTCGTGTTTCGAATATGAAAATATTAATGGTCAATTATTGAAATTAATTCATGGAACAGGCCACATTGATACACAAATTGCTAAATCTCATGATCGCTATATTAAAATGATACGATTAATAGATGAAGTACCTGAAGGTTTTTGTGTAAATCGAAAAAAAACAGGTTAAAATTATTGAAAGAGTTTCCGAAAGTTCTTTTAGTGTCGGGGTACATATCAAATTATACCATTAATCTCATTAATATATTACGTAATCTTCGAATTCCTGAAAATGTAGTAATTCATAAATATTTCCGTTCATTAAAAATGGGAAATTATACATATCACAAACATACCAAAGAAATTTAGAAACTCAATCTTATATTATTCAATATGTAAACAATAATCTATTTCTATTAGGATCAATTTATTTTATTAAAATTAGTAATTGTAATTGCATAAGACTTTGTCGATGTAATGGAGATCATTACGCTGTAATTAAAAAAATTATAACAGACTATATATTACATGTTGAAGGAGATAATTTTATATACGATAGCAATACTTTTTTACATAAATGTCACGTACAAAATAATATTGAATTAATTCCTATTGACAATATTGTTGCACCTTGTGTTCACATGATTATTAATAATGAAATGTATGTAGGTATTCCTGTAAATCAACAAAAACTTGAATAATGATGTTAACTTAACGATAAGAAATTCTCCCTGCAATTCTTAAATTGTTATAATAATTATGTCTTCAATAATTTTATATAATAAAATATTTCTGTTTTATAAAAACTAATACGTTTTGCTTGTCTTTCTTATAAATATTACATATTTTAATATATTTAAATTTTTATATTTATTTTATTTTATTGTAAAAAAATTTAAAAATAATTTAAAAAAGAAGAAAGTTTTGATTAACTATATTTAATTTATATTACAAAAGATTAAGAAGAATTTAGAAGTATCACAGTAGGATGAGTACCAATCCATCAAAATAAAATTTATAGGTTTTAAGTAGTAGCTGTAGGTTAAATAGACTCAATAGAGGTTGTTATAGACTTCAGAGTACTAAAGTAGACGTTAAGTTGAATCTGAAGTCGAAAGTAGGACCAAAATTTCAACTCGGAGGCTTCAGAGTACCAAAGTAGACGTTAAACTGAATACTGAGGTTGAAAGTAGGATCAAAATTTCGACTATATACGCTTTCAAACTTTATAAGAACGCTTACATAACGCCGTTGGGTTTTGAGCGCTTCCAGAACGCTTATAAAACGCTGTATATAACGTTTCATGAAAGTTCTGGAATGCTGAGGCAACGCTTTTCAGAGAACGCTCAGTAAACGCTGAAACGCATTCGTCCAGAGAGTTTGCTGTCAGACTTTTCAAACGTTTAGCAAACGTTTTTCCCAACGCCGTAAGACAAGCGTTTTCACTCCGTTCAGCAAACGCTCTTCCGATGTGGCGAATTGTAGAGGCACAGCTGCGCCCAGATATCGCTTATGCGGTAAACTTCGTCTCTCAGTTCCTTGAGAAACCATTGGAACGACACTGGATGATGGTCAAGCGAATCTTAAAATATCTTCAGGGCACAACGGCATATGGGATCAAGTACAGGTTGGACGGAGACATTCCCAGACTGACAGGATATAGCGATGCAGATTTTGCTAATGATCCAGATACTCGCAGATCAGTTAGTGGAATCCTCTTCAAGTACAACGGCGGAGAGTGATCACTTGGGCAAGCAGGCGACAGCAAAGTGTAGCGCTCTCTACAATGGAGGCAGAGTATGTGGCCGCGAGTGAGGGTGCAAAAAAGGCTGTATGGCTAGGCAGATTGTTCAGTAAGATCACACCGCTGCACAAAGAGCCTGTGATATTTATAGACAATGCCAGTGCAATAAAGCTTGCCAAAAACCCTAGTTTTCATAAGCATTCTAAGCACATTGCGGTGCGTTATCATTTCGTGCGTGAGTGTGTTGAAACGGGTCAATTAATAGTAGAGTATATTCCAAGTGAAAAACAAGTAGCTGATATCCTAACGAAACCGATTCCGCGCGTGTTCAGTATGAGAAATTGCGTGATCAGTTGAGATTAACTGAATAATTGACTTATAAAGTTATAAATTTGCGTTATGGTATACAACAGAGCATATTTTTGTTATATTGCAACGGAGTATATTAGGTTTGCATTATGTAAAAGTTGTGTACCATCATTTTCTTTTTAAAGCGTTATGTAGTTGAAAGTTGAGCGTTAAGCTATTTGTGTTCTGCAGAGAAGAACAATGCAAAGTTTAAGGGGAAGTGTTAGAAACGATAAAGCTTTTTATTGGTTCTAGCATAATAAGTTGGCAACGCTGTAACACTATTGCATGTAGGTCGCCCTCGCGCAGGTTAACTGCTTCCAGTTAAGAATCGCGAGGAATTGTGAGAGTCGCTTCTGTCTGTCCGAGCATTACGACACGTGCAACTAACTTCTGTATCATTCTAATAAACGGTTCATTGTTCAATCATATTAATGTTTACTTCGCCTTACGGCTCCCACGAAACATTAACAAAGAAATAACGTTTGAACAAAAATGTTTTTGAAACTATGATTTAAACCATGATTTAAGAAACGTATTTTTTACGTTTCTACAGTTAACAAAAATATTTATTAAATTTTTCCTTTTAAAATTATAATTTGCTTTATGTATATATAATAGCTTTAATAGTCTTTTTTAAAACATTTAAATTTATATTGCACAAAATAAATTATTTTATACATGCACATATATCCACTTATTTACTTAAATTAATTTTGTCCTACCGGTCTTAATCTATTTGTCATCGGACAAATCTGAGCTTAGAAAACTTCCAACAGTTGCAAAATAAACGTTCTGCTGAACGTAGCTATTGAAAGAACGTTTATATGTTTGTTTATTTTGAACTTCACAAAAATCGTGAATAGAGCACATAATTAGCACACAAAGAGCACTTAATTTCTACATATGTGTTATTCCGGTTTTTTGTGGGGGGGGGGGGTGCTAACTTAACAGACATAATGTATTTTGATACACAGAATGAATCACTGAAGATGTTACTAATATTTATGAAATTGAACGAGAAATTCTTATTTTCCAGCAACTGTTTGGTAAAGATCCGGAAAGATTAATAATCTATTTAAAAGGAAAGAATAAGAGTTTAGAAAAAAATAGTAAAAGAGTTATATTGAACTAGAGCACCTGTATCGCATTGCCTAAAGAAGAGTTAGAAGACACCTTAATTTCTTTTATCCAAAGGCTGACTTCAAAAACTTCCCCTCCTAGGATCAATACTTTCTGAGATAATTGGCAGAGATATTTCGCAGAGATAATTGGCACACGAAATAAAACTCATAATAAAACATATATATGTATATGTATATATATTTTTTTATATAAATAAAACTACTTTTTTATGATAATTAGTGTAGTGCATATTTATTGAAAATAAATACATATTGCCTGAAATAAAAACAAAATATTAATAACAACTTTATTAAATGTTAGAATTAATATTACGATAATCTTGATATAATATTGTAATAAAGTTGATAGTTCGTTTAAATTTTTATCCCAAAAACATTACAGGAATGATAGAAAAACCTTAGCGCAATGTCATTTGCAACGTTATGGCACTCCCATTTCAACATTACTGAAATTTCGGAATCGTGGTCAAAGTATGTTCATAATGATGCTCTATACAACATTAAGAACTACATATTTAACAACATTACAAGTTCTAGAATATCGTTGCAATAACATTGTAATAATGATTTTTTGCTTACTGGGTAGTTTCTTTGTAATAAGTGAAATACGAACATGCTGCGTTGTAGCCAGCTTGCCCCGATAGTAGGGTAAGTTGGCTATACGACAAAAGTCTATGTTAAATGAATAAAAACGTAATAGAAATACGAAATGCGTAGCAGATGTACTTCTTGATAAAGATTGTATATCTTTTAAAGTTATTTTGTAATGATCAAATAGCAAAATCCTGTTGCAGAAAATTGTTAACTATTTTAGATGTAGCTTTCTGATATAAAAATATTAAATATAAATATATATCTAGCAGCTTCTATCAGCATTGTAGGTAGCAAATCACATATTCACACACGTCTCACGCTCGCGGCAACAGCAAGTCAAACTAAACGTACCTTAATATGAGTCAACATATCCCATCTTTACATACGTATTAAAATAAATTACTGTTGTTACTCAAAATAACACAGTCGAATATAGTAACAGAAACTTTTCTTTTAACTAACACTAATACGTCACTTTGATTTACTTCTCAAGCTGAAGAACACTAATACGATATTTTGAAACGCTCGAAAATTTACTTGCCACCTCTTGAATCAGAGTTTTCTCTTTTTTTATTGCAATATACTTGTTTAATTTAAATAAACTTTGGGAAAAGTACCTATGTCATAAAAGAGATATTTTGGGTCTGTTTTCTATTGCTGAACTGGCTGCACTAGTTCAGAGTTTATCTTTTTCCTTCCAAGTCACAATGTGGAGTAACAAAGATAAACTCTGAACTAGCGCAGCCAGTTTAGCAATAGAAAACAGACCCTTTGTGATAACTTTTCCATTGTTTCTTTCCATAAATACATAAACGGAACGCATTGCCAATTTGCCCCTTGTTCCAATGAGCCCCGATCTTCCCTAAGTTAGAGTGAGACAAGTATATTTTGTTTGACTTTAACTTATTGCACGAATGTGTACCAGTTCAGGAATTTATTCGAAAAAGAATAGACGCCATAGATGGTATAATAGATGCATAAAGCTTCTAGAACATTCTCACGCATGTCTTAAAGACGTCATAAACACGTTCAAAAGACGTAAAAAGTAGGAATTTTCTTCATTATTAAAAAAAAACGTTTCTATAATAGTTTCTTAAACATTATTTTATCGGAAAGAAACGTTCCATCGAATGTTTTTCGAATAGACATTTTTACTCATGAGAAACGTTTCTAGAAATCGGTTATGAAACGTTTCGGAAAAACGCTTATAAAACATTTTTGAAACTTGTATGTGCTACCTGGGTTAATACTTCCATAACTTTGCTAATGACAAAACCGCGATCTCTGTTGTAATATATAGATTGTTATCAAAGTTATGTAAATATTAAATTATTTATGATGCCGATTTATCAAGCAACACTAGCTCCTCTTTCGTATTTTTCTCCTTGTTAACGCGTTTTCGTGTTATTTTTTTATTATAATTTACAATATGTCTAAAAGTGGTCGTATAAATTAGTTAAAACTAGACATCTATAAAACGCCTCAAAATGTTATGAGACGTTAATAAAACATCTTATAAAAATTAAGACGTCATAATGTTTTCTGGGTTGGATGTTGATATATGTACTTACAAACATGCTAAAAAGATACATCGAAGAGAAAATTAAAAACTCGCTATTATATTCAGGATTACAATTAGTCCATTCAATATCATACTATCAATTTAAAGTCATGTCTTATTATTAATCGTTAAAAAACCACAACATACTTTTTTATTTCAAAATGACAACGTGGCAATTGCATCGTCACATACCCAACCGCCTAGATTATACGAGAAACGTACAAATATATGAAAACATAGACGGGTATATTAGCAGGAAAAAATATATAAACGATAATAAGAAACGCATGACTAGCGCGAATAATAAACTTCAGGTATAAATAATAAATAATTGCAAAGCGTTAATTTTGTTTTAAATTAATCTGAACTTTTCGAGAGAATTTTCTCGAAGGGCACAATGTCCTAAGAGAACAGAGCCTATTCCATGCAGCCTGAGCGAAAAACGGGGATTCTTCCGTTAGACTCGCTCGCGTACAGACGTGGTATCTTATTGCGCATAACTAATTGTGAAATTTTTAATAAAATTTTGAAGTGACCAAAGACAGAAAGACTAAGACTAAACTATCGCTTGCCTTTGCCAGAATTTTCCATAAAATGATTCTCTCATTCCTCAAACACTCATCGACCAAAACAATATACAAACAGTGAGAAAATAAATGTTGTCAGTATGCATGTCATAAATTGAAACTCGTTCTTCTGGTTTGCGGAGCACGCGAAAGTGTTTCCGTATATATAATAACTTTAGAAAATACGGAACACGCACTTGTATGTGCGCGCGCGCGCGGGGGGGGGGGGGGGGGGGGGGGGGGGGGGGGGCACACGTCCATGATCGCTGATTTGAAGAACTCTACAAAAAGCTAATGCCTTCTTACATCACAACTTGGAAGAGGATTTTCTTTTGACGATAATGACGACGTTTCTTAAATGTAAATCTGTCAAATCGAATTTTGTATCGCAATATATCCCCTCGTAGAACATGTAGAAAAATAAAAATAGTCCTCTTATAAAAGCGGTATGAAACCCTGAAGTTGGCTGAATCGCGTTTGCAATTGTTGCCGTGTTATTGCGAACGTGATTGGTCGTCTTGATTCAGTCGATTGATCGAGTGTACAAATGTTTTTTGCATAGATAATAACAAATAAAAAACATCATAAGGCGCGCGCGAAGCGCTATAATCTAGTCCACTCATAAAAAAGCCGTGTAAGAGATTTTATTGTTGACATTTTTCCGCGATGCTGATTGGTTCTCTCGCTGCGCTTACTTCATGAGCAGCTGTATATTTTGACAATTGTGTGTATTAAGGAGTTATAATAGTGTAATAGTAATAGTGTAATGTTAAAGCTAAACAGCGCGCGCGAAGCACGCGTATGTGATATCAGTTCTTATATAATTTGGACCCAAGCTATCAATTGAGCCTACTCAGAACAGTCAGAACTTCGGTTCAGCCTTTATTGAGATTCGATAATCTAATCAATGATTCAAGCAAAGTTGTTTAGTTTAACAAATGACAGATACATTAATCGCTCGCTTTTCAAATCAGACTTCCTCGAGAATATAGAAAGCTTCATTGAAAAAGTTGTATTATTTTGCGTGTTGGAGTTACTTTTTATATATACTCACGTTTATGCCATTTTAAGTTATATAAATAATATGTACTTTATGACGGGTAGTGAGATATATTACCTTGGTCATCACCTTGATATGCAGACATGATAATTTTATGTATTACTTTGCAATTATATTTTATTTGTTATCTTGCTTTTGCTACTCACTAATTATTTTTTTCCATTTAATGCAAATAACTTCAAAACATTTATATACGTAAACAAATATCAAGGTTTTATATTAGTCACAAGCAGCCAGTCGCATAAATGCAAGCAGTACTACTTTCGATCGTAACGTAGTCACAAGGTTTGACCAAATCCAACATCTACATCATCTCTATGAACGTTACTATTTCTAGAACAAATAAATATCTCTATGTCCAGAGATTAATTTTCTATTCTAAAATCATTCGTTATTAAAATAAAATTTCCTAACTTATTAATAACTTTGCATATGTTACAACAAAACACGAAACAAACGAGCAAGCCAAATAGATGCCGTGAAAACGGAGCTTGATCTGCTCATTGCCTGTCGCAAATCTCAGAGACGTAAATTTTTTATTTGGTCATACGACCTTACGACTGCTATTTGCGACTACGTTGGACTACGTTACGACCGGTATAGCAACCATTTTGCATCAATTTAAAAAAAAATGATGCGATAACAAATTTGTGAGAGCAGACTCAACTTTAATACATCAAATTGCTTTGGTAAATATTACATATTCTTTAAAAAAAAGATTCACGCAAGAGTGTGTTATTGAACGTCAGAATCATAGACGTATATAATTGTGATAATTAGAAAAGAAAAAAACGTCTCCGCAAACATATTTTCTATCCTTCAGAGGCTCGATTCATGAATTTATTAAAATATCTAAATAAGATTAAAGAGTGTCTGCTCTTACAGAAACATTGCAGGTTAATCGGTTAAAAGCTATGCTATAGCCAATCGACTTACAATTTTTCTGTAAAAACAACTTTTGCGCATACATTTCTCTTACAAATGAATTCAAGAATCGACCCCCATCTTGCCGCAAGCTCTCCAATGGCAATACTCAGTCTGTTATATATATATATATATATATATATATATATATATATATATATATACGTCTATGGTCAGAATCATTAGCTTGAGTGGGGAAGCATAATAAAAGCACTACCAAGTCAACAATATTCTCATTCAGTAATAGCATTCATATAAAGTGGAATAATACTTTACTGCATTGGTTATTGCTTATTACAATGTTGTTCGTAAATGGTATATTGATTTCTCTAGCAATTGTTATAAGTTACTTTCTTTGGAAGTGCAGCCAAAAAGTGTTTTTTTTTAGAAGACTAAATAACTTACCAGGACCAAAACCATTTCCATTTATAGGCAACTGTCTTATGTTGAAGAATTTGAGGAATTGTAATGGTAATACTATTATTTTTAAATTACAAATATTATAAAATATATTTAAACTACACGATATTAAAAAATTGGCACAAAAATCTTTGAAAGTAAAGATCCCAAA
The DNA here is from genome assembly GCF_030848795.1 of Temnothorax nylanderi. Classification (NCBI taxonomy): domain Eukaryota; kingdom Metazoa; phylum Arthropoda; class Insecta; order Hymenoptera; family Formicidae; genus Temnothorax; species Temnothorax nylanderi. The sequence goes on from NW_027249242.1 coordinate 228,044, forward strand.
TACATTTTTTAATTATGATTAAGACTATTATTAATAATTTAGTATAATGACTAAAAATGAAATTATATAAGTTCAATATATGAGACACTATATTTTTATATAAAGCACTATTTTTCCGTCAAGTTAATTCCTAGATATTATTTTATAGAAATCGAGTTATATATTTATCAAATTAAATTATATGAGCTTAATACAATCATATATAAAATAAAATATATATAGAATAATATTAGCAACATAATTTAAATATAATTAAATTAATTTAGTTAAATGATAATTTAGATAATTTTAGTTAAATGTTATTTAAACCTATTATGAGCACTTTGAAACTTAAAAATATCAGTATACAGGGTGTTCCTTTATAAGAGTTACGAGATAGTTGCTTGGACAAGAAATATCAATAAAAGAAAAATTGTTGCCAATTTCATAGGTTTGTAATCTGATTTTTCATTTAATTGTCGAAAATGGCAATTTTCTTTGCAGATTATGAAAGATAATAACACGTAGATTAAGAATATGTAACTTATAAACTTAAGCCTTTTACGGTTTCTAAGAAACACTAATTCTTTATGTTTGCTTTTTTCTTTGGAAAAATATATGTAAAAATTTTTTAGAAATAATAATATTTTTATTTTTACATCTTATTTTGATTTTTACAAAAATTATACATTAATTAAATATATTAATTAAAATACTTTTTTATTTATTATATTTATTATATTTAATGCAAAAGAACATATATTATAATATAGTAATCTCGAAGAAGTTTTAAAGAAAAGAGTACTTAATTATAATGTTTTTTAAATCTCTTAATGTAAACTATAAATGCACTTGCAATTTATTTCGGTTGTTTTTTTTATTTAAAAATTTTTTTTAATTTATAGCATTTTTAAATTTTCTAAAACTTCATTAAATAATATGTGCAAGCTTAATCTTTTCACTGATCGTTTCCAAATTCAATACCATTTATCTTTTAATAATTCTCTATTTACTTACGGGTGGTGTATGTTTGAACGTTATAGCATTTTTAAATTTTCGAAAACTTTATTAAATAATATGTGCAAGCCTAATCTTTTTAATGATCGTTTCCAAATTCAATAACACTGTGGAAAATAGTGTATTATCTCTGAGATGTATAAAAGTTGAAACTTTATAAAATGTAGAACATGAAAATGATTGATCCTGAGAAAAAAAGTATAGAACGTTTTTTGTATAGAATTTTATAAGCGACAAATTTTACCGCAAATTTGACAGCTTTTTCGTCTAATTTCGCAGGTCTATAATGTCTATAGGTGGATATGATTATAACCCGTCTGTATTATACAGTAGGTTGTCGTCTACTATCCATTAAGTAAATTAAAAACAAATTGTCGACAATTTGACATCAAACATGCTTAAATAGTAAATCGGACAATTCAGTATTAATAATGTTATTTACAAGTAAAAATAGAAAAAGTAGAAATTTACAAGTAAAAAAAGTGAGCAAATTAGAAACTTGCTTCAACACCATTTTTTAAGGATAATTTTCTATGATAATTATATAAAAAAGAAAGCAAAATAGAAAGCACATTACTTTCAAACCATTTTAAAAAAATATCTTCATGAGTAACATAGGCCATGTGCCATTGTGCTACAACCCTTTGAAAAAAAAATTCGGGATATTTAAAATTTTAAATTCTTTAAAAGAGTCGTACTTAATAATTTTTCCTGTTCAGATTTTCCTAATCAACCAAATCTTAAAGTATTATATAGTACTTCACAAAATTATATTACCTAACTTAACTCAAGTGACATGTATTTCAAAAAAATATATAAAATCTTTAAATTAAATTGCGCCAATTGCAAAGAGAATATGTATATTCCTTTGAAAGATAATTGTTGTGCAACTACTTTAAAAAAATAAAACCCAAGTGGTATCTTTGTGTTCCTATTCAAGGGTCTTCCTATTCCAACCCAAGTGGTAATAGCTTCTTAATTCTCTTTAACAAATTTTTAATATTACAAAGAATCATTTTACAAAGAATTAAAGAAGTAACAGTACAAAATAAAAATATTTAATTAAAACAAAATAAATAAATTTTTCTTGTTAAAAAACTTGGCGCTGCTTTTTTACTTCTGTCGCATTCTTCCCTAAATTATGTTTATTGTTTTTTTATTCAATCAAAAATCTTAGTATTAATGTTTAAATTTTAATGTTTAAATTTCAAAGTCTAGCAGCGCCAAGTTTTTTTTACAAGAAAAATTTATTTATTTTGTTTTAATTAAATATTTTTATTTTATACTGTTACTTCTTTAATTTTTTGTAAAATGATTCTTTGTAATATTAAAAATTTGTTAAAGAGAATTAAGAAGCTATTACCACTTGGGTTTTATTTTGTTAAAGTAGTTGCACAACAATTATCTTTCAAAGCAATATACATATTCTCTTTGCAATTGGCGCAATTTAATTTAAAGATTTTACATATTTTTTTGAAATACATGTCACTTGAGTTAAGTTAGGTAATATAATTTTGTGAAGGAGAAATTAAAGATTTCACATCTTTTTTTGAAATACATGTCACTTAAGTTAAGTTAGGTAATATAATTTTGTGAAGAAATAAAGCTACCACTTAGATTGGATTTTTGAATTTACAAAATACATTGCGTGTACTTGGCGCCTTTTTTTACCTTTTTTGAAAAAAGTAATTTTGTACTGATATCACCCATTTTGTAGTGTTTTAAGCAAGGATCTGCAAAAAATTTTTATTTTTTATTTTTTAATTATTCACGAAATTAGCAATAACAACAAATTAAATTTTTATTGAATTAGCAAATTAGTAAAAACTAAACTATCTTTATTGCTTATCCCCGCAGGGTTTGCAAGTCGTTTTTACAAGGAACGTTACCCAAACCTTTACACTACTACCCTTTCTCCTCTCACTTTAACCCTTTCTGGACCAACGGTTTAACGTCTCTTCCGAAAGACGGAGCCCAGTTTACCATCTAGGCATACTGTATCCATTTGGGATCTATCCGCCAGATGGGGGGGGGGGGGCAGCGTTTTGCTGAGAAAAATTCTCATTGGCCTAGCGGGATTCGAACCCGGTTCTCCGGATTACGAATCTGGCGCTCTACCCACTAGACCAGCCATCTCCCCAATTAGCAAATTAGTAATTAGTTACAAAAAATTACTATTTACATAAAAATTAATAGTATTTAAGTAAAAGTAAATTATACACTTCTCACAAAAATTAAAGGAACACTAAATTTATCTTTAAATATTAATTTTCAAATAAGTAATAATTCATTTTTTACAAACTATTAGTTATTTTAATAATAAAAAATTTATTTTTACTATACAAATTTTTACGTAATTAGAAATTTTTCTCTGACAAATTAACTTTTTTTGTAAGGCGTAATTTACTTTTACTTAACTATTATTAATTTTTACGTAATTAGTAATTTTGTGTGACTAATTACTAATTTGCTAATTCAATAAAACTTTAGGTAAATATGTATGTATCTCTCCGATTTCTTTTCAAATTTTATGTATTTTGGGTAGTAAAAAATATTCTTAAAAGGAAAATTGTTGTTTTGTTTGTTTATAATTATAATTAATACTTAAAATATTACGATATCAGTAAGTAAAGAAATAATAATTTATGGATGTATATTTTACTTCTTACTATTAGATCATATGTTATTTACAACTTCATTCAATTTTATATATAAAGATTATCAATCTTTGTTAAAGCAGAGAATAGTAGAAAGCATAAATACAGAGTATTCTCTGCTTTAACCAAAAGCACAAACTGTTTTCTGCTTAAATTGTAATCCTTTATATTTTTATCCCAAAACATTTTTCGAATGGGCCATGTATTCACATTATCAATTACATCTTGAATTGCAAGCAAGGACTAATTAATCTCAAAATCTCGGGTACTTGCAACTCGTGCGTTCGCGTAAATGAGTCCCGGCGGTTTCGCGTTGCGCGTGTGCTTGGCGCGAGACACTACCGTGTCTCTTGATTTGTTCTACTGAATATAATATATCAATCAGATACTATATTGAAGTTTAAATAACATAATATAATATCTAATTAAAGTCTAAGAAGCGAAATATACTTATATCCATAAATTGTCATTTTAAATATTATTTTCTTACTTATTGACATTGTGATACTTTAAGTATTAATTAGAAACAAACGGAACATGAGCGACGATTTTGCTTCTCAGAATCCTTTTTACTACACAAAATGTATTAAAAATAATTAACATACTTCGGAGAAATCTTTATTATGCGATAGTGTCTGTTACACGTGCATATAAATAAGATAGATTTTTCAGAAAAATAGTGCCTGTCAAACGTACATAGATACAGATCACTTTTTTGTTCTCTTTAACTTTAGCAACTGTGGGGTAGGATATCAGGCGAAGGTGCGTTGAGGTTCCCACAATAACGATAGTTCAGTTAAAATCTCGCTCTATTTATTCATGCTCTATTTACAATATAATTATGAATTGAATAATTCTCTGATGTGTACGAATACGTGGACGTGCGTGATTGTGTAGGTTATAACGGTGTAGTGTATAATGTAGTATGTTGCGTATTATTCGTCCCGAACAATCAGATTCGAGGAGGCCGAGATCGTAGAGGAGTCTTGAAGACGAGGCCAGTATGTGCGTCACCACAAAGTGCTCAGGTTGGAGCTTGATGCGTGGTACTCGGGTTGGCCGGTCGATGAGGTGTAGCTTTTACGGGAGAAAAGTCTCCACCTTGGAGATCAGGAATGGACCCTCCGTCTTGGCCCCAGGTACAGGAATCGGAGTCGGAGTCGGAATCGGAATCGGACTTGGAGAAGGCAGCGTCTTGGTCTCGGTGTCGTCCGGTGAACTGGATCGTAACGACCCAGGAAACCTTTCTGCGGCAGGGTGTCTGTCGACTCTCACCACAGAAAGTTAATGCCCTGCGAAGCAGGTATAAACGGAGGCCCTGGAGGAAGAGCACACTCCGTCTCAAAAGAGGGTTATGTCAAGGGCCCTGGTAGTAGTGAGCACGCCCTGACTGGTGAGCTTGAACGCTGGAGAAGCCCCGTTGAGCTGCCCTAGATATAGGGGTCGATGTCGAATCTTCCTTACGAGCAAGGGTACCAGCGATGCGCCGCGTAGCGGGCGCGCGCCGAACTCTCTCGCCGATCGATATCGTGCTGCCGCCCGCGCCGCGCGCCTCCCGTCATACCGCCCGTGTTGCGTGCGTACCGTCGCGCGTTCGTGGCGGACAGCTGACCGCCACAGTAACTTTTACAAAACAGCATATACGTACGTGTGCGATTTTGGGTACACCTTTCTTCTTAGAGTCTGTTCACACAAGGTGGTTTTGACGCGCGGTTGCGCTGTCGCGCGTGGCCGCGCGTTATCGCGAGGCGAGGTGCGACAACGCACGCATACGTGCGTACGCGAAACGGCGTACGCGTGACGACGAGCGTCTACGATACGCTTTGCGGCATTTTAGACCCATAGGACACTCGCCATCGCGCGTACGCCGTTTCGCGTAAGCACGTATGCGCGCGTTGTCGCATCTTGCCTCGCGACAGCGCGCGGCTCGTGCAAACGTTAACGCGCGGCCGCAATCGCGCGGCAGAAACACCTCGTGTGAACAGGCTCCTTGATCTCCTCGGTATATATCAGCTCCCTGCCGTCAATATATATTTCACTATCTATCACGCGGCGACGGTCACGATCGTCCCTATTTCTAGGTTATAATAACTGACTGACAGCGCGCTGAACGCACTGACTGCATTGAACGCAGTACGCACACGCACACGTACATACATACAGCGCGCTGAACGCACTGTCTGCACTGCGCGCAGTACACACACGTATACATATGTACATATCGAAACTGGCGATACTAGCACCGCCAGTGTCGAAAAAGTGAAAAAGACGCGACTCCTCCGCCAATGATGCATGAGAGACGTCGACGTATCTTACGTACGTATCTTAATAATAAAATTTTCATATTTGGACTTTGCGTCGCAATATCTCCGCTCGTAGAGCACGTAAAGGAAAAATAAAAACACGTACCCTCCCCAAATTGACCCCAAGCTATCGATCAAGTCTACTTAGAACTTGATCTGTTCACTCGTTATTGAGATCTCAAAATCTCGAGTACTCGCAACTCGTGCGTTCGCGTAAAAGAGTCCGGTGCGTCTCGCTCCGCGCGTACTTGGCGCGAGACACTACCGTGTCTCTTAATGAAATTGAGGTAGAAAAAACTGAGGAATATAATATAATTAAAAAAATTGCTGATAATAAAGAGGTTACCGATTTCTGCCTAAAAAATCTACGTGATTGCTCTAATTTTCGCAAATTTTGAGATATCGAGCTAAATTTTTTTTTATGGATGGAGTATCATTAAGGTTGGTTGGTATTGAATTTAGGGAGAATCGGTGAAAGGGTTGCCGATTTTTGCTTAAAAAGTGTATAAGTTATACATGTCATTTTATATACATTGTAGAGTATCATTAAAGGAAAGTTGTTTTGAATTTGGCGAGGATCGGTGAAGGGGGTATCGATTTTTGCCTAAAAAATGTATAAGTTATTTGATGGATAGAGTATCATTTAAGGAAGGAAAAAAAGTTTTAGAAATATCTCATCGTTTTTATTCATATTTACAGCAAAAATGACGTTCTCTATAAGGAATAATGTTAATGTCATCAACTTTAAACTTAAATAACTCTTATATCGTTTAGTAAATCACTTACAGAGTATTTTTAATTTAATTTTAAAAAAACATCTCAAAATTTCAGCCATTTCTGAATATACACTGCTCAAAGAAATTAGGGGATCACTTTTCCTCAGTAAATTTTTGCCTATTTTTAAACTGTAATTACTCAGCGAATAATTAACGTAAAAAAAAGTTTAAAAAAGGTTTTACAGAACAAACTGTCTACTATAAAATGTTTTTGTTCAATTTTCACTAGATTAATATTCAAAGGCGTGGTCAGCTTTGTATAAGAACGTATTTGAGATATCCAAAATCTTGAAATTTGCAGTCTTCTACCGCCTAACAAAAAAATTGGCGAACATAATCATTAATACCATCTCAAACTACGGACTTTGCCCTTTCAAATAAAGAAAAAACTTTATCCTACGCCGATTATTTAGCGAGATATCGCAATTTAAAGTAACCCCTGTTCTTTTATCATTTCAGCACGATACTGCACTGATTGTGAGAGAAAAATCCAGGCTTTTTCCGATTAAAATAATTTGATAATCCATCCGAAAATTAACAGACGGATGTTTCCGATCTTTTAGATAGGAAAAAAAACCCGATCAGACCGAAGTGATATCTGACCAAAGTTATCCGATCCAAAAATTGAAAAACATCCGATCCAAAAAATCTGTTTGTTAATTTGTAGACGGATGATCCAATTATATCTTATCCGATTATATCTTATCAGATTATATTTTATCCCGAATATGGCTGATGACAAAGAACAAGACATCTGTTGTAGTCGTGGATGTAAAGCAAGGCAGAGAAAAACGTAAGTTGTTATAGGCTATCATACAACAGCCTTTTACGAATTACGTTTTTCTCTACTGCCTTACTTTACGTCCAATACTACGACAGACGTCTCGTTCTCTGCCATGCATACGAGAAACATATATCATATGTGTTACTCGTATGCATATTCGGGATAAGATAAAACTGCACACTTGCACAACTTCACACAACCAGCTCAACACGCACATACGTAGCTGTAACGATTCTGGTCGAAAAGCACGCGAGCGCGAGGCACATACGAGACACTCAGGCACGAGCAGGCACGAGCAGGCACGAGCACGAGGCAAATGGCAAGCATACCGGAAACGGCGGAAACAAAGATCGAGCCGTGTACTACGCGTGCGCTCTAAATAATATCGGATAAAATATTCAGCTCACTGACATCGTCGGATAACTTTTCATCGAATGTCACGCAATTTCATGGGATGTTAAACTTTGTCGGATAAAATAGTTTGTTTTTTTCCGATGAAATCAATGTCCGATATTAATCCGACGAAATTTGAACGACCAAATAAACGGCGACTCATTTTCCATTCACATATTATCGGAAATTACATTTTATTGGATAAAGGCATGTATTACTTCATCGGACAGCTCCAAATCCGTTTGAAATAGATTGGATAGAGTAGTTAAACGCTTTTTTCCGATTAAAGTTGCTGGACATTTTTCTCAGTGTGCCGGCATTTGCGTAACCTGATGTGCACCACGGTACGGGGAGATTGCTCGGTCGGATTTTGCAAATCATGAATGCATCTGTATGTGTATGTGTATGGAGTGTACATGTGTATGTGTGTACATGTAGAAATTTTTTTAATAGTGTTTTTGCAGTATCGCGCAATCTTGATCTCATATTGATGCATTTTTTTACATCAGATTGAAGAGGCACTGCGTCACATTTGGAATGAAATTTCTCAATCTGATGTAACAAAAATGCATCAATATGAAGTCAAGATACGCGAGGTAATAGAGCGAAGAGATGACAACACTTCTTACTAAAAAAAACCTCTACATGTACACTCCATACACATACATTCTTGATTTACAAAATCCGACCGAGCAACCTCCTCGTGGTGCACATCAGGTTACGCAAATATCGGCGATATCGTGCTGAAATCATAAAAAAACAGGGGTTACTTTAAATTGCGATATCTCGCTAAATAATCGGCGTAGGACAAAGTTTTGTTTTCATTTGAAAGGGCAAAGTCCATACTTTGAGATGGTATCAATGATTATGTTCGCCAATTTTTTTGTTAGGCGATGGAAGACTGCAAATTTCAAGATTTTGAAAATTGAACAAAAGCACCTTATAATAGACAGTTTGCCCTATAAAACCTTTTCTTTTTACTTTTTTACGTTAATTATTCGCTGAGTAATTACAGTTTAAAAAGGAGCAAAAATTTAGTGAGGAAGTGATCCCCTAATTTTTTTTAGCAGTGTATTTGAAATACCTCCAATACATCCTTAAAATCATTCTAACTCAACAACCGTTTAGTGGATTCGTTTCAACTTTTTTGCATCAGGAAGACTAAAAGAACAATCTCACCAATTTTTATCGACTTCTCATCGTTTTGAAGATATAGCCATTACATCCTTAATGATACTCTATCGATTAAAAGAAAATTCAGCCCGATATCTCAAAATTTGCGAATGTTACAGCAACCACGGACATCAAATCCGCGCGCGCGCGTGCGCACACGCGCGCACACACACACACACACACACACACACACACACACACACACACACACACACACACGCACACGGACATTTTGTAAGAACGTGATTTTTCGACGGAAACAAAGCTTCCTCTAGAGAAAGCAAAAGCAGCTCGAAGTACACGCGCCTCCCAAAAGATTTCATATCTCACAAACCAGCGCCAATTTGTAATTGTCAGTAAAATCAAGTATAATTATTGTATCTGTTTCTGTACTGTAAATCTAAGTGTGTTAATTCCACACGCATAAACATCTAAAACTGACACAATTGACTGAAGTTCGTTTTATATGTTTTGTTGCGTGTTAAATTAACACGTTTAATCGTATTAAATTAAAAGTTAATACGTTCAACCGTGTTAAATGACGTGATTTTAAGCGGCAAGAAATGTAAGAAGAGCTTTAGTTAAAATAACACACTTGAATTTGCAGTGTATATACTGTAGAAAAATCTAATTTGTAAAACAGTATTGTATAACAACAACATCAACAACAACAATGTTATATTACGTTTTTATTCTTTATATTTTTAATTAACAAGCGCTTAACTCAAAAAATAGTTTCAGTATTGCATGATACGTACAAAATTTTGCATATAAAGAATAATAATATAACAAAACATCGTTATTATTTTAATTTCTTTAAACATTCCCCTCAGTATATCACGTGGAGACGATCTTCATTATATAGAGTGTTTCAGGGTTGTCTTAACTTAAAATATGAATTTAGGGCCTCAAAACAAAAAAAAATTTCCTTTAAAGGTATGCTGGTAAACGCTTTGTTTAAGAGATATTGGCAACTGAATATTTTTATTATAAAATTTTATGAAATCATTATCGGGTTATAATAAATAAATTAATAGTGTGTTTTAATTACTTTATTACTAAAAAGTAGAAAAATTTTAATATAATTATAAATTTTGTGGAAGGTGACAGCCTTGAACATTGAGACAGGATTGGCATCTTCCTTTCACGGTAGCAGTGACAGAGCGGCACTGGATAGTTGTAATTGTCAAGGCTCAATGCGGACAATTTCTAAATAATGATTTTTATAATCTTTTTGAAGATGTTCCGTTAGACGTGAGAAGGAACTCATGGTTTCAATTATAGATGGTTGTCCTGCACATTCAGCAGAGGTCCACGACAATGACTAAATAATCATTATCACGATCCATGGATTGGTCGTGATGGAACTGATGTGGCTTGGCTTGCACGCTCTCCAGATTTGACGCCATTGGATTTGTGGCTTGGGATGCTATTAAACAAAACTGGTCTCGAAAAACCGATTAATAACATTAATTCTTTACGAAGAAGAATTATTCGATCAAGCACGTGAAACACACACACACACACACACACAAAGTCTGTCTTAATGATCAAGGCTGTCACCTTGGACAAAATTTATGATTATGTTAAAATTTTCATACTTTGTAATAAGTAACAAAGTTAAAACATACTATTAATTTATTTATTATAACCTGAAAATAATTTCATAAAATTTTATAATAAAATCTTAGAATGTCAATATCTCTTAAACAAAGCGTTTACGAGAGTACCTTCAGAGGAAAATTTTTTCTTACTTTGAGATCTCAAATTCATATTTTAAGTTAGGGCATAAGGGGATGCTGGAGTGACGGCCGAACTTCCTCGATGTTGATAATGTCAACATTTCTAATTTTGTTTTCTCTATATCTGTCTTTGTCTAACGAAATGACATCTGTCCTTGTTCGATTGCTGCGCCATCTCTCGCTACACGAAATACTACTCCGCACGCATACATACATATGAGATTTTCAGACAAATTTTTCTCTTATACTAAAGCTTCTAGGCTCATTTCTGAAAGCACAACATTGTTCTTTTTTATAATCCCGAGTGCGCTGTATGCTTATTTTATACGTACAAAGTCTAAATTTTTATGTGCAGCAAATGTTGTCACGAGTCGACCGCAGAAATCGATAACAAAACTATAATTTTTCTATTTTTTTCGTTTTTGATGTAAAATCGACTGCAGCGCACTCCGTTTTTGTGCGTACTTTAATTCTGTAAAAAAGTTTTTCCAATTCCGTAAAGCCAATTCAAAGTTTTGTGTGTTCAAAAAAATGTCGGTAATTACTGCCACTACAGCATCCCCCCTGAAACACCCTGTATTTTAACTTAATCGAACTTGTATAGATAAAGAAAATACAAAAACGAGAAAATTTTATTTATAAAAAAACATACTTTTTTGTTTTATGAAACAGGATATACTTTTAGATAGGCGAAAATATAAAAATTAATTTACTTTATTTCCAATAAATATATAGCCAAAATTATTTAACATTTTTTAACCATTTTGCATCAATTTTTTCAAAAATGATGCAATAGCAAAATTGTGAAAGCAGATTCAACTTTAAGCACATCAAACTACTTTGGCGAATATTACGTATTCTTAAAAAAAAAGATTTACGCAAGAATGTGTTATTAAACTCGTCAGACTCGTTGGCTTGAGTGAAAATCCTCGAAACTGCTCGTAGTGGCCATGACCGGTACCTCGACCCTACGTATCCTTAAAAAAGAGATTCACGTAAGAATGTGTTATTAAACTCGTCAAACTTGTTGGCCCGCGAGGAACCATAAGTTGGGAAACATAATAAAAACAGTACTAAGTCAATGATATCTTCATTTTGATAGTAACACTCAATCATATCATAAGTTATAATATTTTGCATTGGTTATTGCTTATTACGATGTTGTTCGTAAATGGTATATTGATTTCTCTGGCAATTGTTATAAGTTACTTTCTTTAGAAGTGCTGCCAAAAAGTGTTTTTTATTAGAAGACTAAATAACTTAACAGGACCAAAAACATTGCCATTTATTGGCAACTGTCACACTTGGAGGAATCTGAGAAATTGTAATAGTAATACTATTATTATTATAAACTACAAATACTAATATTTTTACACTACACGATATTAAAAAATTGGCATACAAATCATTGAAAGTAAAGATCCCAAATAAAAGACCTCGCACAAAACCACGGAAAAAGGTTTCGGTCAAATTGTCTAAAACTCCGGGAAATGTTCATTCATGTGATGCTGATGAAAAGTTCTCATAAGCAAAAGTCCTCACGACACTTAATAATCGAATGTTCAGCCGGCAGAAGCATCGGAAAGTCGGGAAAATGCGTCACTTTCTCCATGGGATGATTCCTACACGAATGTACGTCTACACTTCTTTATTGCGTGCGTGCATATATGTAGGTGTGTGTGGAGTCGGGGGAAGAAGGTTGTATATGCGATACCCGTTCTCAGCGCTACCCAAGATCAACGACGTGGATATGACGGGAGTTTGATCCCGTGTGTGTGTGTGTGTGTGTGTGTGTGTGTGTGTGTGTGTGTGTGTGTGTGTGCGTGTGTGTGCGCGTAGTTGTATATACATTGTGACGTTGCAGTTTCGCTGCATTGTGGCAGCGCCCCGCCGCCGTCACAAGGCGCGGGTTTTCGGTAAATAATTATTCGCTTCGCGCCCGAGCGCTTCGGTCCCAAGAGTCGATGCGAGATCTCCAGGGGCATATTTAAGCACGTTTGCATGTTCTGATCCTTTTTATTTTCTTTTGTACTATTGCGTGGCGCCTCACCGAGCTGAGACCGGAGTTCCTGAGGACATGCAGCGGATCGCGAAATGCGGAGTCGACCGAGAGGATCGAAACGATAGATCGATCGACGAGGGCGGACCGCGGCGAGACTCGCGGGCCGACAAGCACAAGGGAGCGCAGGAGGACACGCGCGCGGCGCGTGACACAGCGGCGGACGGACCCGTAGAAGCGGGGCCCCGGGACGCCGGGGCAGAATGAACTTCACCTGTCTTCCTCATCTGCAGACCGGACTCCGGGATGGGTGGCCCCATTCCCGGACCGGAACGGAGGGAGCACGGAGACATTAGCGTCCCGTCCACTGCCGGGAAAAATCCCGGCGAAATCACCGCGCGAGCGAGGAACTATTAAGCGTCCTGCGGGAGCCGTGATTGACGGCCCTGCACAAGTATACGTCGCGAGCCTGCGAGCTCACCCCTAATTGGTCCGCGCTATAGCGTCGCAGGGCCGCGTACGCCCGGAGTGGGGCGCGCTATCGATTCCGCCATCGAGCGAATTTTCGGGAGCACTCTCGGATCGTCCTCCAGCGAGATAAGTCGTTTAACGTGGCACAGTACGTTCGGCCTTTCGAGCCCTTGTTCTGACGACGCCGATCGACCCGACCTTTGGCGGCAACATACCCTCGGGAAAAGGCAGATCACTGGTGAGGTTGCCTCGCGTAATATTCCGTATGTAAAGCCACGACACCGCTCTCCGGGCCGCGCTTTTGCACAAGCATAACTTCGGTAATTAGCGTATTAGCCGATAAGGCGTTGATATGGCGATTGATAGCGAAAGCGAGGGGCGCCGTACAAGTTTCGTGGCCATGGGATCGCGACCGAACTTGCAAACCCCTGGAGATTGCGGTAGATGTGTCCCAGACGGATGTTGAGATCGCGAATTCGCCATGTCTCGCGACCTTCGCGTTCGCGACCGCGTGTTCATTGTGCGTCGTAATTCGTACGGTCGGGACTTAGATTCCGCACTCGGCATTACTCGCGTTATTAATTGGGTTGGACTATTACTCGCGTTCGGTTGCTCCTTGCGTTGGGATAATTGCGTTAGAGTATGACTCGCGTTGGATTTCTTGCGTTCGGTTGATTCTCGCGTGAGAATAATTGCGTTCAGATAGTACTTGCGTTAGGATACGATTCGCGTTAGAATAGCATTCGCGTTTATCATTGTATTTCAGTGTTACTCGCGGTAACTTCGTATTTTCGCGTTAGTTATAGTATTTTGCGTTATGTCGAGGGCCTCTGCCCATCATTCTTCGCGTTAAAATATCGCTGGCAATAGCGTGTTGCGTTTGGAAGATGTTTGCGCTGCGATTATTACTTGCGCTGGATTAAGAATTTGGCGACAGAATCCCTGCGTGGCTTTGGACGTGGCGTTCACGCGCTCCGAGCGTGACACACCATGATTTCGCGATCTTTCGCGTTCAACCGTACTTTCTATTGATATTATTTCGCGTTTACTTTAATTATTGCGTATTCGGCTGTGTCGTTTTGCCGATATTCTATGTTAGTTGTAAGTTTAATTTTCTACGATTATCCTCTGATTTGATAACGGCGTATTCCGCGCGTCTACTGTAAATTAACGTAATATTCCGTTTATTTCTTACCTCCGCGTGACGATTATTGTTTGTTTCATTTCTGACATCCGCGTGATCATTTGCTTATTGGATTAGGGTAACAATGAAAGCCGAATTGGCATTGACTCTCTCACCGGAGAAATTCCTCCGAATAAACGTTGTTATTCATGTGTTAATTGCCTGAGTTAGTGATTTAGGCGTCACCCCGCCGAATACCGCGCTGCCCTTCATCAACCCCGCCCATAACCGTTAGGTCGAGCTGGCCGATCTCTCGCGCACCGGATTCCTTGCGTTTTGCGTTTCTTTCGGGTTTAGCGTACTTAGTGGACGCGTGTCTACGCGTCTGGCGCCCAACATTAAGAATTTTCGTGTCGAGTTGCCGGACTGTGCAAGGAATCGTCGGAGAGGCCCACCACCCTTCTCTCCTTCCCCCTTTTGATCCGTCGCACGCCCCGGGTACGGCCGGGAGTGGAAAAAGACGTGACAACATACATCGCATCATTTAGTATACCCGTGCATCTATTTATACATTACAGTTATTTATACATTAACGCACGCCCGCACGCACACAGGATCAAACTCCCGTCACGCCCACGTCGTTGATCCTGGGTAGCGCTGAGAACGGGTATCGCATATACAATCTTATCCCAGCGAGAAATGACCCATCGAATCGACGTCTAATTGACGTCGAAAACGTATATCGAAAAGTAATTGAAATATTCATCGATTTTGATTGATTTATGGCACAACTTTCGATAACTTTTCGACTCAGAATAAGTCGATTTCGACTCGATATTGATTATTATTTCCTCACTGCAGATATGGGCCGATTCACCGTCTCTGATTAACATGATCCTCCGATTAAACTCTTCGGCTCTTTCTAAGGGGGGGGGGGGGGAGATCCATAGACTTGCAAGTTGCGAGGAGAAGACGGATGAATTGATGAGGGGGATTATTTAAAAATGGGAGAATATCTCTTGGAGATTGAGGAAAAGTTTCCTCAATGTATTTGACTAAATAAGAGGCTTTACCACAGTACAATCCGCAATTGGGATCTGACATTCGTCGCCATGACATCTGTTGGTCGAAAGTGAAAGCACTGCATTGTATTACGGATCTCGTGGCATTGTACAGGCTTGACGTGCGGTCGTACTGGTTTTGCGTTACTGGCTTTGTATTTTTATTAATATGGAATTATCTCCGCGTTGTAAATCTACGAGCAGAATTAAGTGTTCAGTTCGCGGTTGTAAAAGTAAGGTTGATCGTAATTTAAATGTTCAATTTTATTTCTCGAAAATTTAATTTGGCAGTTGGATTTTTGATATTTTTTATTTTATTTCACATAATAAGTAATAGCAAGTAGTTTATTAAAATGTTAAACACATATATCATCTTATATCAACTTTTAAAATAAACTTTATCACATTAACATGCGTTAACATTAATATAAATATATACTCATTCTTTTAACTTTTTCTATATCTTATAATCCTATATATCTAATGACTTCCTATATCTAATGACTTTCTATATCTTATAACTTTTAACCCTTTTCTATTTCTGAAAACTTTTGTATATAATCTTTTATATAATCTTGTAATCGTTTCTATATTTTATAACTTTTAACTCTTTTATAATCCTATGACTCAATGTTTTCACTAGCATCTTTTATTGAACTTTCAGTTCTTAAACAGATTTCATGCAACATAATGCCATAGTATACTTTTTTAAATTCTTTTAACATTGTGTAAGAGTGTAAGTGATTTTCTTTCAAATAAATTTTTTTTAGGGGGGAGAAGTTTAATAAAAGATAAAGAAAATATTTATTTGAAAGAAAAACATTGATATTATGGACAGGTGCAATTAAGAATGGCAGTGCTCAATTTAAAGTCAACTTCGTTTGTGATATATTCTACTTTTGATAAAAATTTATTTATTCTAAGGGTGAATCGAAATGAAATATTTCTTACCACAATGTTAAAAGAATTAAAAAAAGTATACCATGGCATTATGTTGCATGAAATCTGTTTAAGAACTGAAAGTTTAATAAAAGATGCTAGTGAAAACATTGAGTCATAGGATTATAAAAGAGTTAAAAGTTATAAAATATAGAAATGATTACAAGATTATATAAAAGATTATATACAAAAGTTTTCAGAAATAGAAAAGGGTTAAAAGTTATAAGATATAGAAAGTCATTAAATATAGGAAGGATTAGATATAGGATTATAAGATATAGAAAAAGTTAAAAGAATGAGTATACATTTATATTAATGTTAACATGTTAATGTGATAAAGTTTATTTTAAAAGTTGATATAAGATGATATATGTGTTTAACATTTTAATAAACTACTTGCTATTACTCATTATGTGAAATAAAATAAAAAATATCAAAAATCCAACTGCCAAATTAAATTTTCGAGAAATGAAATCGAACATTTAAATTATAATCAACCTTACTTTTACAACCGCGAACTGAACACTTAATTCTGCTCGTAGATTTACAACGCGGAGAAAATTCCATATTAATAAAAATACAAAGCCAGTAACGCAAAACCAGTACGACCGCACGTCAAGCCTGTACAATACCACGAGATCCGTAATACCATGCAGTGCTTTCACTTTCGACCACCAGATGTCATGGCGACGAATGTCAGATCCCAATTAAATATGGTTAATATTTTGCATTGGGTTGCAACAAAGGCAGCGTTCGGCTGATGACAAAAAACGAGACGTCTGTCGTAGCGTGGACATAAAGTAAAGCATACATAGAAAAACGTAAGACGTAAAAGAATGTAAAATATATAGCCTTTCGCGACTTACGTTATTCTCTACCTTATTTTAGTCTATTAACAGCCTTCCGAAGTTTCGATCATGGACTTATATCCAATTGCAGCACTGCTGTTTGGCGCCGTCGGTGCTCAACGAAATATTCAAGTCGTTGCTCGGTTGCCGGGTTGTTTGCGCACGCGCAGCAAATGGCGGCTCATACATATAACGCAAGTAATAAAAAGCTGTGTTCAGCAGAGAAAACTACTTTGCAATTGTTGTAAAATTTGTTGAATGTGATTGGTGTATACTTTTAATTTTGGCCGAAACTAAGATTAATACACCAATCAAATTCACGAATTTTACAACTGCAGTTGCAAAGCAGCTTTCTGCTGAATACAATTATAATTAGTATAATGCCTGTATATAGGTGCCTATATATAAAAACTTTTTTACTTTCTGTCTTTAATATTTATTTTTAATTATTTAATTTTGCTTCCTCATAGAGGAAGCTTTGTTTTCGTGAAAAAAATTTTTTTTCAAGTATCTTTGGCAAAGTGTTTAGAATGTTCTAAAACGTCGAAAAATCACTTTTGTACAAAATGTCCGTGTGTATGTGTGTGTGTGTATGTATGTAACGCTTCTGTTGTCCGTTAATGCTCTAACTTCCGTAATTTTTTAGATATCGGAGTGCATTTTTTTTTAATCGATAGAGTATCATGTAAGGAAGGTTGGGATTGAATTTGGTAATGATCGGTAAAGCGGTTCTTTTTTAATAAAATTTTGAATTTTTGTAGAAATGTTTGTTTATGCTCTAACTTCTGCAAATTTGGAGATATCGAACTATTTCTAATTTTATTATATTTTTCAGTCTTTTCTACCCGTATTTCATATATAATTTTTTAAGATTTGGTTGATTAGACCCAGCTTTATACGCGATCAAAGGTCTATAATTTTGCTCGCATATAAAGCTAAGTCTAATCAACCGAATTTAAAAGAATTATATATGAAATAGGGGTAGAAAAGACCGAAGTAAAAATTGTTTTTTGAGTTTTCGATGCCAATGTGTTGCTTATGTTCGAAAACGTCGAAAAATCGTAGAGTATCATTAAAGGTAGGTTGGTGTTGAATTATCTTTTTTTTTTGTTTATGGTATAACTTTCGTAATTTTTGAGATATTGGGATGTTTTTTTTTTAATCGATAGAGTATCATTCAAGGAAGGTTGGTATTGAATTTGGCGATGATCGGTAAAGGGGTTCTTTTTTAAAAAAATTTTGAATTTTTTTAGAAATGTCCGTGGTTGCTCTAACTTCCGCAAATTTGGAGATATCGATCTATTTCTAATTTTATTATATTTTTCAGTCTTTTCTACCCCTATTTCATATATAATTTTTTAAGATTTGGCTGATTAGACTCAGCTTTATACGCGATCAAAGGTCCATAATTTTGCTCGCATATAAAGCTAAGTCTAATCAACCGAATTTAAAAGAATTATATATGAAATAGGGGTAGAAAAGACTTAAGTAAAAATTGTTTTTTGAGTTTTCGATGCCAATGTGTTGCTTATGTTCGAAAACGTCGAAAAATCGTAGAGTATCAATAAAGGTAGGTTGGTGTTGAACCTCAAACTTTTTCAGCTTAGGTGTATCTTCATTCGACCCAACTGGCCAACTTTATTAAATAGCACGCTACGTTTCGACCTCGGGTTTAGGTCCTTATCAAGCGTTACAAGTACAAACTATTAGTTAGTTAGGCATAATGCCTGCTACGCCACATCTAAAAACTAATGATAAAAAATATTACGGCATGTGACATATATAGTTCACAGTTAATAAAAATAAAGTGCTTACATAATTTGTTCGTTGATAATTAAAATATATAGAGGACCGTTGACACGGCATATTCGATCGTTTATAAAGGACTTGTCGAGTCGGCGATGTTACTGTTAATGTGCGGACACGGATAACAACAAAACAGTACAGCTCAAAGTGATCAAGAGGGGGAACAGAGTAAGAAGTGGGAAATTATGTCTCTTCTATAATGCGTTCGTAGAGAGCGTTGAGCTTCTCTGTGTCTCTTTGTAAATTAATATTGTCGTTGAATTTTTTTATAAAAAACATTTCTGCTATTTCCCTCTTAGTCTGTTTCTCCTTATGTAGGATTACTGGTTTATTCCAGTCGAAGTCGTGTCCATATGACATTCTGTGACAACTGACCACGGAGTGATTACTATCGTTTTTCTTTATATCATTCTGGTGCTCCCTGAGACGTGTGCACAAATGCCGTTTCGTTTGCCCGATGTACGCAACATTACTCAAACTTTTTTTTTTAATTTAATTATGTTTAAAAAGTAATGGCAAACACGGCAGGTTTGTCTAGAATTCTTAGATAGGTGAGCGACAGAAAGAGAGTTCCTTTGAAGTCAATTTTGTCTTTATTATGTGTAGTTATCTTTACAAAAAAAGAAAATATGTTGACGTGAAAGAAATTGAGAGTAACTAAAAAGTTTTACCGAAACGTAATACCGATTATGAAAAAAAAGAAGAAAGAAAAATGAAAAGAGAGTGGGGCCTCTGCATTAATGTCTATAAGATCGGTTCTTGGAGAAGAATTTCAAGTCAGAGCCATAAGAATGAAAATAATTCTCAGATCTCAAGACGAATATAAACTCTAGCAGAGGCCCTTGTACTTTTTTGACTAATGTCTGTCTTCAAATATGGCGTCCCAATGAGAATCTCTTAAGGGCCCCGCTCGCTGGACCGGACTCCTCGCCTCGATCCTCCCTCTCGGACGCTAGCTACCGCAGCTCTCCCTTTCCTGGCGGTGAGCTCTCCCTGGTGATCCGACTCTCGCTCGGTTGGTCTCCAGAACACGCGCCGCAAAGATCAATCCATCAAGAAAGAGGTAACGGACTCGACACGTTCAAAGAAACGCAAGAAAGTGCGGCCATGACACCTAACGAGTGAGGAAGGAGGTGAGGGCTCTTTGAGAGTGGCGACTCGCGCGTCGCGCCATCTAATGTGAAACGATCAGGCGTTGTAAAACGCGAAAAGAATTCGAGCGCAATATCTGAAGAATTATTTAATTTTTAATAAGTCTAATTATTAATATTTATTTTCATAATTGTACTTATTTTTTATTTTGATAAATGTAAATACAAATATCTTATTGTATTAATATTTAATATTAATAATTTAATTAGTTGCTTAATTTAACTTCTTGTTTAATAAATGAGCGGATGTAGTACTAAAAATGTACCTATTATATAATATTTTAATTTTCAAAATTGTCAAATTACAAACAGGAATTTTGTTGTGACTTTTACAGTTATAAAGTAACTATTTAATGGAAATGAAAGCCTAAAAAAATTAATATTGTAACGCAATTATTATAATGCTCAAATCATAAAATATTTACATTATCCATGTCTGCCAATACAATATAATTTTTTATTCATATTGCATTTTATATAATAGCAATGTTATTGTATATTTGACAGACAAATCAAAATAGCTTCGAATCTATATCGAAATGATGAAATATCGATGTCTTAACAAAAAATACATAATTTGCCTGTTTACAGTCTGGTGCGATGAATGTATGTCACAAATAATCTCTTCTTTTAAAAAATGTCATATAGCACAAACATCGAAATAAGCTTTAAATTTCGTGCATTATTTCGATATATGATGTAATATCGATGATTTCGACGTCAATTAGACGTCGATTCGATGGGTCATTTCTCGCTGAGATACGATCCCCCACACGCACATATATGCACACACACATGAAGAAGCATAGAAGTATTAGTGTAGGAATCATCCCACTGGGAAAGTAATGCATTTTCCCGACTTTCCGATGCTTCTGTCGGCTGACCAGTCGATTATTGAGTGTCGTGAGGACTTTTACTCATGAGAACTTTTGATCAGCATCACATGAATGAACATTTCCCGGAATTGCAGACAATTTGACCGAAAGACTTTTTCCCGTGATTTTGTGCGGGGTCCTTTAATTATGATTAAGACTATTATTAATAATTTAGTATAATGACTATAAAAATGAAATTAAGTTCAATATGCTTGTATAAGGCACTATTTTTCCGTCAAGTTAATTCCTAGATATTATTTGACAGAAATCGAGTTATACTTATCAAATTTAATTATATGATCTTAATACAATTATATATAAAATAAAATATATATAGAATAATACCAGCAACATAATTTAAATATAATTAAATGTTTGAATTAAATGTTATTCAAACCTATTATGAGCACTTCAAAACTTAAAAATATCTAAATAAGATTAAAGAGTTTCAGTATACAGGGTGTTTCTTTATAAATGTCCGAGCAAATATCTCGTAATTCCTTTCAGTGACAAGAAATACCAATAAATAAAAGGAAAAGAGTGTTGGCAATTTCATAGGTTTTTAATTTGATTTTTCATTTGTCGAAAATGCCAATTTTCTTTGCAGATTATGAAAGTTAATAACACGTAGATTAAAAATTTGTAACTTAGAAACTTAAGGGGATCCTATAGCGACAGCCGAATTTCCTCGATGTCGATAATGTCAACATTTCTAATCCTGTTTTCTATGTTATATATCTATATCTGTCCTTGTCTAACGAGAGGCATCTGTCCTTGTTCGATTGCTGCGCCATATCTCGCTACACGCAATACTGCTTATCCTATCAACCTGAATGTGCTTTTGCATATATAAAAGTTAAATACACTAAATTTTTTTTCTAGGCTTTCAATCTTAGTTCTAATTGCACGATATTGTTCTTAAATGTTTTCCCTAGGTCGTACGTATCTCATTTTGTATATATAAACTGCAGTATTTTTGTATTAAGCAAATATTGTCGTCAGTGACAGCTCTATGTACTCAAATTTTTAAATTTTTTTTGTTTTTGATGTAAAATCGACCAGACCGACCTACATTTTTGTGCGTACTTTAATTCTGTAAAAGAATTTTGCAATTCCGTAAAGCCAATTAAAAGTTTAATGCATTTAATTAAATGTCGGTAACGACTGCCACTATAGGATCCCCTTAAGAGGATGCGTAGTAATTACCGACATTTTTTTGAACACACAAAACTTTGAATTGGCTTTACGGAATTGAAAAAACTTTTTTACAGAATTAAAGTACGCACAAAAACGGAGTGCGCTGCAATCAATTTTACATCAAAAACGAAAAAAAATAGAAAAATTATAGTTTTGTTATCGATTTCTGCGGTCGACTCGTGACAACATTTGCTGCACATAAAAATTTAGACTTTGTACTGTCACGTCTTTTTCACTCCCGGTCGTACCCGGGGCGTGCGACGGATCAAAAGGGGTCCGGGGAGAGAAGGGTGATGGGCCTCTCCGACGGCTCCTCGCACGGCTCGGTAATCCGACGCGAAACTTTAATATTGGGCGCCAGACGCGTAGACACGCGTCCACGAAATACTCCAAAACCGCGAAAATCCGGAAACACAAAACGCAAGAGATCCGGCGTACGAGAAAGAGCGGCCAGCTCGACTAATGATTGTGGGCGGGGTTAATAAAAGGGCAGCGCAACATTCGGCGGGGTGACGCGTAAATCACACTCACATAGTTAATGAAATTAGAGAACAAGGTTTATTGTAAAGAGTCGTGTAATTAATGAACAAAAGAAGAATGCAATTATGAAAGTCAGACATTAATTGTGTAATTAATAAGCAAAAGAAAGATGAGAATATCAAACTCAGACATTAGATAACTTTTTCCGATTGTCAATGAACGCAGTTAGATAACGTAGCATGAAAGATTTTAGTCTCGAGCTTGGATGAAATACAGTAAACGGAACAGAGTAAATTATAATACGTTAATTCACAGCGGACGCGCGGAATGCGCCGTTATCAAGAAAATTAAACTTACAACTAACATAGAATATCGGCAAAACGACACAGCCGAATATGAAATAACCGGAATAAACGCGAAATAATACAATAGTATCAATAACACGAAGTATCGCGAAAGAGTAGTGGGCCACGCTCGGAGCGCGTGAACGCCACGTCCAAAACCGCACAGGAATTCTGTCGCCAGATTATCTTAATCTAACGCCAGGATCTTAATTCTTAATCTAACGCGAGTACCTTAATTCTTAGTCTAACGCGAGTATCTTAATCTAACGCGAGCGATAATTGTAGCGCAAGCAACGTCCAAGCGCAACACGCTCTTGCCAGCAATACTTTAACGCGAAGAATGAGAGGCAGAGGCCCTCGACCTAACGCAAAATACTGTAGCTACCCGTGTAGAAATTTGTTAGGGATGGCCTTACATAACATAAGGCCCCGATTATTAGTTATTAGGGATGCCATAAGAAAGGTTTCCTTATTTTAACCTAATGAGGTCCCGGTCATTATTTATTAGGGATTCCATAAGAAAGGTTTCTTTATTTTTATCTAATAAGGCCCTTGTAAGGATTTGATAAGGATGTTTTAACTTCATAAATACTTATTTATTAGAGCTAACCGGATAAGGTCCCGATCATTATTTATTAGGGAAGCCATAAGAAAGGTTTCCTTATTTTTGTCTAGTGAGGCCCTTGTAAGGATTTGATAAGGATGTTTTAACTTCATAAATACTTATTTATTAGGGCTAACCGGATGAGGTCTCGATCATTATTTATTAGGGATGCCATAAGAAAGGTTTTCTTATTTTTGTCTAATAAAGCCCTTGTAAGGATGTTTTAATTTCATAAATACTTATTTATTAGGGCTAACCGGATAAAGTCCCGATCATTATTTATTAGGGATTCCATAAGAAAGGTTTCCTTATTTTTGTCTAGTGAGGCCCTTGTAAGGATTTGATAAGGATGTTTTAACTTCATAAATACTTATTTATTAGGGCTAACCTGATGAGGTCCCGTTCATTATTTATTAGGGATGCCATAAGAAAGGTGTCCTTATTTTTGTCTAGTAAGGCCCTTGTAAAGATTTGATAAGGATATTTTAACTTCATAAATACTTATTTATTAGGGCTAACCGGATGAGGTCCCGATCATTATTTATTAGGGATGCCATAAGAAAGGTTTTCTTATTTTTGTGTAATGAGGCCTTTGTAAGGATTTGATGAGGATGTTTTAACTTTATAAATATATTTACGAACACAAAATTTCGTAATAAGCTGGCACTGGTTTCTGACATTCACCCGACATTAAGAAATATTATATCATATATCCAATTCAAAATTGTATTATTCTTTTTAAACTGAATTTGTTTCTTAAGATAATTTTTGAAAAATTATATATTTGCGCTGGTTATGACATATGTAGATTATATATAACACTTACATCAAATTAAGAAGTAGTCTACCACGTAAGGCAGTTGGCTCACGATCCAGAGGTCCCGAGTTCGAATCCCACCAAGATAAGTGTGTTTTTTAAATACGAGAAAATATTTATAATCATAGACTGCATCTTAAGAAACAAATTTAGTTAAAAAATAGTAATAAAATTTCAAAATAAATAATTTTTTTTATGTCGGGTGAATATCGGAAATCAGTGTCGGCTCGATACTGGCTCGATACTGGCACGTAGGGTGAGTGCACCAGTGAATAAACGATTAAGCGCACGGTCAGTTTTGGGAAAGGTTTTCTTTGTACTGGATGGTTATGGACTGACAAAACCAATTCTATTCGACATATTATATCCTAAATATTTGGATTAGATTGTTAAAACGTATTATTCGAACAGAAATATATATAAAAAACCCTATTGAAAGTGAAAATAGCAGTTCCCCCAGTAATTGAACACTCGGACCCAATCAATGAACAGCCTCTGCACCAGTAATTGAACAGACCAATCCAGTGAATAAACAGCAAAATCCAGTGAATGAACACTATCAAATAAAGTAGTTATAGGTATTAACGTATCATTTATTTCGCAAGATTTTATACATAAAGTAGGTATCTGCAGTCTTAACAGTAATAATTATCAAACATTTTTCAATAAAGTTATATAACAAAAGTAATATTTCATGTCGTTCATTTACTGGAATTACGGATTCCAATGAATGAACGCCGTCGTTTTCATGTCGTTCATTTACTGGATTTACATATTCCAATGAATGAACGGTGCAGTTCATTCACTGGAAAAATCGCGGTTGTCAGAACCAGTAAGTAAACATTGAGTTTGAGAGTATTTTGAGGTTAAATAGGATCATAAAAATTGTGCAAAACGAAGGTTTAGGCATCTTATTGATCAGAGAAAACAATATCATGACTTGTTCGACACTTCTTAAGTAAATAATATTACCTATAAGTGAAGAGGGGAAGCGATCATACTTACTATTTTTATCAATTTCACGCGATGGGCCGCACACTCTCGTCGAAAACAATTTATTATATCTCTTCACGAGCGAACTTCACGTATGTGACGAGTGATGCTGCTACATAACAATACATAAATTCCGCTTCAAAAAAGTGCGGAAACTAAAGACTACACTGACACCTTATTTTTTCGAGAAAAACGTAATACTGTTCATTCACTGGTGCACTCACCCTAGCATTGGACCGATGTCGCTGACCAGTATATTAAAATTTTCTCTGGAAGGCCTTAAGAAAGCATGAATTGTAATTCTGGTCGAAATAAGGCCTTTTTATCAAGGCCTGAAAAACTTTCCTTATAAGGGCCCGAAAAACTTGCCTTATAAGGGCCCGATAAACTTTCCTTATAAGGGCCTGAAAAACTTTCCTTATAAGGGCCTTGTAAACAATTTGTTACATGCCATATAAGGGCCTTATCATTTTGCCTTACAAGGCCCTGATTTATATTCAGGCCAGCTAGTCGGGCCCTTATTAGAGCCTTATGAACATTTCTACACGGGTAACGCGAAAATACGAAATTCTCGTAAGTAACAACGCAAGGTGCTAGAACTAACGCGAGAACACGAAATTACCGCGAGTAACAACGCAAAATACTATAACTAACGCGAAAACACGAAATTACCGCGAGCGACGGAGGAACGCAATAATGAACGCGAATGCCATTCTAACGCGAATCGTATCCTAACGCAAACACGGGCTGAACGCAATCACTCGCACGCGAAAATCAAACGGGACACAATAATAAGTCACCGCGAATCATACGTTAACGCAGGAAACAGCCCAACGATTATTTTCTAACGCACTTGACATCCTAACGCCAAAATCCACCGAACGCGAGGAACATTCCAACGCGAATAATCTCTGAACGCACTCATTCCAGCGCGAGAAACGACCAAGTGCAATTAGGAATCTAACGCGAATAATATCTCAACGCAAGTACCAGCGGAACGCAATTACTTCAACGCGAAAAATAACCGAACGCGAATGATACTCTGACGCGAATATCCTAATGCACGAAATTGCCGAACATGAAATATGCGAACGCCATTACTGCCGCGTGTGGAATCTAAGTCCCGACCGTGCGAGTTACGTCGCACAAGGAAACGCGCGGTCGCGAACGCGAAGGTCGCGAGAAGTGGCGAATTCCCGATATCGGAACTCGTCATCGACGCATCGGCCGCGATCTCCAGAGGCTCCCAACTTTCGGTCAAGATCCCTTGGCCACGAGACCATTCCGGTGCCCTTCGCTATTGTTCTCGATCGCGAAATCTACGCCTGGTCGGCGAGCCACGTCGACATTGAATTATTCCCGAGCGAGAGCGCAACCCGGAGGGCGGTATCGTGGCTTTACATGCTGAATATTACCGAGGCAACCTCACCGTTCTTCTGCTCTCCCTGGAAGCTCCTCGCCGTTGCCCCAAGGGTCAGGAGAATCGCCAAGAGAATCGTCACGATACTCGCCAAGAAAATCGAGTTAATCTCGCGACGGACTGTGTTGTGTGATGTTACTGATTCGTGTTGCGCCGAGTGAGAATAGAGATTAGGTATGGCAATAGTTGACAAGGTAGATCGCAAGGACGACAGGAACGTAGAACGCAAGGATGAAAGGCACGCAGATCACAGGAACGTAGAACGCAAGGATGAATGGCGCGCAGAACAAGGATGTCTAACGCGCAGGTCACAGGAACGTAGAACGCAAGGATGAATGGCGCGCAGAACAAGGATGTCTAACGCGCAGATCACAGGAACGTAGAACGCAAGGATGAATGGCGCGCAGAACAAGGATGTCTAACGCGCAGATCACAGGAACGTAGAACGCAAGGATGAATGGCGCGCAGAACAAGGATGTCTAACGCGCAGGTCACAGGAACGTAGAACGCAAGGATGAATGGTGCACAGATGATCTCGTTGAGCTGAGCGGTTATCAAGGAAATAGCGGTAATCTCAAAAGCGGTGTATCAAATAGTCGCGGGTATCAACAGAATAGCGTAAGTCAATGGTCGCAGTTCTCAGATCAGAGTAGCGTATGTCAACAGTCCTTCGAAATCTCGCATACAGCCTCGTGCTGTTCATCACCACGTAAAAGGCCTGAATTCTCAGCTAACCCCGCGGTAATCCTGGCTGATCGCAAAGCCCTCGCGGTAATCTCGCAACATCGTGTTGCCACGCATTGCATCAACTTCGTGTTGATCGCAAAGCCCTCGCGGTAATCTGCGGATATCTCGTTCGAAGCGAATCTCCGTTCTTCTCACAACCTTCTCGTCAGTATACGCAAGGAATCTCGAATTACCGTGAACAGCGCCGGGATAAACATGTAACATTCGCAAGAGATAATTAACTCACGTTCGTTCGCATATGAAAATACTCGTATATGGTGAACTTCACGCAATGAAAAAATAACGGAATCGCCTGCATAGAAACAATGTCAAAAAGAAATAATGCACGTACGCATAGGGAACATACCGGGTCACTCATACATGGATACGCGCAATGAGAAGAAACTGAGATCGTGCGCGCGAATATTTAGCACCACGTCGACCACGTAGCCGACGTAGCCGCGCGGTAAATAATTGCAGGACCGCCGCATAACCGTCACTCGAATCACCGCTGCAATCGGATCGAGCAAATCAAACCTGAGGCTCCTCTCGAGGTCGGAAGCAACGATGCTAGAACTCTTGGGCGTCTCGATGTCACATCAGTTAGGAGTAATTAGGCAGGATGTAAAAGTCGGGGGGTCAGAGCGTCCCGTCCGGCTCCGTCGATCCCCGCCGCCACGGTTCCGTTGAAACTCCGTCCTCCGCTCGATGATTCCAAAAACGTCTCCTCGCTCCGGGATGCGAACAGCACAATAAACGTCACGCGCACTCAATCTGTATCGCCTCACTCCCTTTTCTTTTTCGATGTCGATTCCAAAAAACCCGCGAGAACGAAAACGATCAGGCAACACAAGAAGAAGATGACGAATAATAAAACAAAACGGTTGCTAGGGCCGATGCTTCACCGTTGTCGCGCTCGTTAATCGTCGCGCCTTTCCCGATCGCGCTCGCGACGTCTGAGCCGGTATTACGGCGCTTATTTCAAATCGTCGCTTAGTCGATTTCGAAACAGACTGTTTCAACGCGTGTATCGGCTGTCGAGGACGATCCAGGCAGGAGTTATCCCGAAATTTCGCTCGATGGCGGAATCGATTGCGCGCCCCACCCCGCACGTACGCAGCCGCTCGACGCTAACGCGCGGACCAATTAGGGGCGAGCCCGCAAGCTCGCGACGTATCCTTGCGCAGGGCCGACAATTCTGGCTCCCGCAGGGCGCTTAAGGTTTCCTCGCGCGCACGATGATTTCGCCGGGATCCTTCCCGGTAGGGGACGAGACGCTAATGTCCCCGTGTTTCTCGTTTCGGTCCGGGAATGGTGGCCATCCATCCCGGAGTCCTTTTTGCAGGTGAGGAGGGAAGGCGAAGTTCATTCCGCCCCGGCGTCCCGGGGTCCTGCCTCTACGGGTCCGTCAGTCACCGTATCACGCGCCGCGCGCGTGTCCTTCCGCGCTCCCTTGCGCCCGCCGGCCGGCGAGTCTCGCCGCGGTCCGCTCGCGTCAATCGATATTTTGGCTCGATTCCCTTCGGTCGACTCAGCACCTTAGGATCCGCTGCATCTCCTCGGGAACTCCAGTCTCAGCTCGGTGAGGCGCCACGTATCAATACAAAATAACAAAAGAAAGGATCAAAATACGGAAACGCAATTATAATTATGCCCCTGGAGATCTCTCGCTCTGACTCTGTGAACCGTCCTCGGGCGCGAAACGAATAATTATCGAAAACCCGCGCTTTGTGACGGCGGCGGGGCGCCGCCACAATGCAGCGAAACTGCAACGTCACAGTACGTATAAAATAAGCATACAGCGCACTCGGGATTACAAAAAAGAACAATGTTGTGCTTTCAGAAATGAGCCTAGAAGCTTTAGTATAAGAGAATTTGTCTGAAAATCTCATATGTATGTATGCGTGCGGAGTAGTATTGCGTGTAGCGAGAGATGGCGCAGCAATCGAACAAGGACAGATGTCATTTCGTTAGACAAAGACAGATATAGAGAAAACAAAATTAGAAATGTTGACATTATCGACATCGAGGAAGTTTGGCCGTCACTCCAGCATCCCCTTAAGCCTCTTACGGTTTCTAAGAAATATTAATATTTCTTAGAACATAAAGAATTAATTCTTTATGTTTGCTTTTTTCTTTGGAAAAATATCAGTAAAGATTTTTTAGAAGTAATATATTTTAATTTTAACGTCGTAAAAATTATTAGGTATTTGACAGAGTGCGCCAGAATTTTGTTCGACGATGCAATGCTTGCATTGAATGTGGAGGTTGCCAATTCGAATACTTTTTGTAAATTTAGTTTGTAAGTTAATGTAATCCTTAAGAAAACCTTAATAAAAACATAATAAAGGTAGTGGAAGAGTAGCACACACACACTATTTCATTGGTACATTATTCCATACATTCAAAGGCTTGTACTGACTCAGGATTACTTCGGGGAACAAAGGTCCTTTTTCAAAAATTGTTCTATTTTGACCCCTTTATACGCTCCTTAAGCTCCTTGGCAGTAACCTTTTGAATCACTCTTATATCCCGGACAGCATCATGTCGCGACATAAGACGTCTTATGTTTTGGACTTGTATGCTGTCTGCCTGGTGGAAAAATGTCTCAGAATTTTTTATATTATTAATAAAAATGTCTATAAAAATTTTCAGACTTTGCTCAGAATTTTTCAGATTTATTTATACAAATTGGAACGTTTTTCGAAAAATTTCGGATTAAATAAGAAAATATTTCAGATTTTTCCCGCCAACATGTACCTTTATAGAAATTTGAGAAAATCTGTACACTTTTTATCAGAAATTTTCATACATATGGACACTGAAATATTCCGAAAATCCCCATTCAATTATGTTCGGGAGCCGATTTCGACGAGATCGTCCCGATTGAATTGCCGGGATACGCTCAGAGATGAGCGCGAAGACAGTCGGTTGCGCAAATCCTCAGATTCGCTGAAGGATCGTGAGCGGAAAAGAAACTTGAGAGTTCGTGTCGTTGTTAACAAAAACGTTTATTTTCGTGCACAAGGTGGAGCAAGGCGACGCCCGGAGCAATTCGCGTACACGCGGAGATCTTCGGATCCGTCCTTATGACTCGGCCGTTCCGCGAATCGGATCTTAAAGTCGGAGATCTTGAAGTCGGAGATCTTGCAGTCGGAAATCTTGCTCGCGGCCGGCGGAGATCTTGATCGCGAGGCCGAGGACGAGCGCGACAGTGATACGGGCGTCAACTCACACAGATTTTACCGCACGCAACAATATTCGGAATCACAATACAACTTTTACCGCGCGCAGACAATATTCAGTTTCAGTCTCACACAAGTTTCAGCGCACGCGAATAATGTTCAATTTCAATGCCGCAGAACAACGAACGACACGAGCTTTTATGAAAGATCGCCAGCTCCCGTACGAACGAGCCGACGATTCAACGTCTTCTGCCTGCTCCGATAGGCTATTCGGCGGTCGCGCCGTGCAAAACCGGAGAACGAGAGTATTCGGCCAATCGCGGGGAGCGTGACTTTATTTTCCAGCGTTGTTTTTTCTTTACAGGATTTCTAATGCTCGCGCGTCGAACACGTGTTCCCGAGGTGCGGTGCCTCGACGAATCATCGCGCGCGACGCTTTTCGAGGCGCGTGATCACGGCTCACGACGAACGTGGCCGGGCTACGCATTTCGAGCGTTTAATAACACGCGAAATATTTCGGTTTGACTTTCAAACAAATTATTTCTGAAAGTATCTGAGTAATTTTATTTATATATTTTTTTCAGAATTTTTTATTAGTCTTTAATTCTTTCAAAATTTCCGAGAAAATATGAGAAATTTTTTCATCAGGGTGGGATATTATGTACAATTAGAATATACGTAATCTATATTTCTGTAATAATGACATATCTATAAATAAGTAATCTCATGAAAAAGTATTTCTATTAGATATATTATTTTCAGAACTTCTGGATTATGTATTCAAGATAACAGAAGATTACTCATCTCCTTTCCAAGTTTGGTTGGGCAGCAAGTTAATCATTGTAATATACGAACCAGATGACGCAAAAGTAAAGAAAAACATTCACTGTAACATAATGCTTCTACTACTAGGTGCGCAACTAAGTTTCCGGGTTTTTTTGATCAATAAAAAATGGAAAATTTCAAGAGAAATACAAAAAATGGTTTATTCAAAGTATCGTCCCTCGCTAGCTATACATTTTCGCCATCTCTCTGGCAATACATGAATACCGCGACAATAAACCATTCATCCAACCAATTTTGCACTTCTTCGAAATTGGTCAAGTGTAGCCCAGCCAAGCCATGCGCCATCGACCGGAACAAGTGATAATCGGAAGGCGCCAGGTCTGGCGAATACGGCGGGTGCGGTAGCAGATCCCATTTCAGCGTTTTGATGGTGTCCTGGACGATGGAACTGCGATGGCACGGAGCGTTGTCGTGCTGCAATATCACTCGTTCGTGTCTCGTGTCCCATTCTGGCCGTTTTTCGAGCAATGTATGGTTTAAATTGATCAGTTGTTGTCGGTAGCGATGCCCATTGACAGTTTCGCCCGGTTTCAGCAGCTCATAGTACACGATTCCTTTCTGGTCCCACCAAACGCAGAGCATTGTCTTCTTTCCAAAACGATTTGGCCGTGCCGTCGATGTTGATTCTTCACCAGGTGAAAGCCACGATTTTTTGCGTTTGGGATTCTCTAAATATATCCACTTCTCATCGCCAGTAACAATTTGATGAAGAAAACTCTTTCTTTCATGCCGCAAAAGCAAAATTTCGGAAGTGGCTCTTCGATTTTCCATCTGTCTCTCACAAGGGAACCTCGCGAAGTGGAAAATTCTGATTTTAATGAAACTTTCCACACATGTAGGGGGAGTAAAAAGATGAATTTAGATATTTTTTGTAGCGGCCCAAAAACGGTTTTAAGGGGTGAAACCACTGCTCATATGTAGAGCGGTTTTTTGCTTTTCTCGATATATCTCGAAAAATATTTGAGATATCAAAAAATGTTTCAAATAAAAGTTTTATAGTAAAATCTCCTCTATTCAACAACATTAATATAATATTTTTTAAAAATAATTTTTTAAACAAAACTTTTTTTTTCAAAATTTTGTTAATGTTGTTGAATAGAGGAGATTTTACTATAAAACTTTTATTTGAAACATTTTTTGATATCTCGAATATTTTTCGAAATATATCGAGAAAAGCAAAAAACCGCTCTACATATGAGCAGTGGTTTCACCCCTTAAAACCGTTTTTGGGCCGCTACAAAAAATATCTAAATTCATCTTTTTACTACTCCTACATGTGTGGAAAGTTTCATTAAAATCAGAATTTTCCACTTCGCGAGGTTCCCTTGTCAGTCAACTAATGCGGCACCCATTTTCCTTCCTTTTGAATTTTTCCCATGGCATGTAAACGTTTGGAAATACCTTGGTGAGTCATGTTTAATGCCTCCGCAAGTTGATCTTGTGTTTGCGTATCATCTTCATCCAATAACGCTTGCAGATCGGCGTCCTCAATTGTTTTTGGTCTTCCGGAGCGCTCCTTGTCCTCAGTGTCGAAATCGCCACTTCTGAAGCGTTTAAACCAATCTTCACAGGTAGTTTTCGATGGTGCATGTTCGCCGTAGGCCTCCTCAAGCAAACGACGTGCTTCAGCTGCATTTTTTTTCAAGTTAAAGCAGAAAAGCAAAGCTTCCCGCAAATGCTGTTTATTTGGCACAAAACTCGACATCTCCGTTGTTAGAAAAAATATTTTTGCGTTGCGATATGTGTTTATATAACGACTGGTTATTGTTAACAGATGTCCAAGCTATAACTTCAGACAACTTCAGACATGTAAGTCGAGTACATGTGTTATTGGTGCCATCTATGTGTGAAACCCGGAAACTTAGTTGCGCACCTAGTATATCTAAATAAGTAGCTACTTAAAACTACTTTACATCAATTATACATATATATGTATATATAATATATTTGTAATTCACGTTAACTAACCACAAATTGATTTACAATTGATAAAATATATGTTAATTACGTGAACGAAACAAACGCGCGCATGTTACTACAATTCAGTGAAAAAATTAATAATCTTTTGATATTGCAGACTATCTTACACAGCAGAAATTGTATGGATAAAAATATGGCTTATAAATTATTTCAACCAGTATTTGGTATGGGAATGTTCACTGCTCCTAGTAAGATGATATTTACAATAAGCAAGAAAACACTAAACTCTAAGTGCTTTTTATAACTATTTAATTAGTGGCTTTCTTTGTAATTAATTAAAAAGAGTAATTAAAATTTGTTTTATTATTGTTTCATAACCGTTTATATTCTAGAGCTACATTTGGGGCATTATTTATGCAGTAATCCACCTCAAAATTTCAAAGTTTTCCAATTATATTGAAATTTGCACAAATTGTAGTCCTATCAAAACTAAAATCATTGCCCAAATTTTTTTTACTCACGTTCAATGGATTGTCTACTTACAGGGGCTTGGATTTTTATTATTTGGGCCGTCGCGTCCAACTTCAAACGCCGATAAATTCCAATAAATTACTCCAATTTTAAAAAACAAGTAGCGATTTTAAAAAGTCTTTGTACGTCCTTTAATGTTATATATAAAATCAGTTTTTTAAAAAGTCAAATCTTACTTGAGATTTTTGAAGGTTAAAATAAAAAAAGATTTTTCTCTTTAGACCTCTTCGATTTTCTTCGAAAAAAATCTTAAAAAAGTAGGATTCTTTCCCTTTAAAACTATTCCAGGATCAGGATTAAGCCGACTTTTAGTTTTCGAGATAGAGAGAATTTTAGGAAAACCGTCATGCTTTGTAGCTGAGAAATATCTTTTAAATTAATCTAGATCCTAGAACTGTAGTACCTAATTTAACGTTGGACGCGACGACCCAGATGATAAAAATTCAAGCCCCTGTAAGTAGACAATCCATTGGACAAGGGTCAAAAAATTTGGACAATGATTTTAGTTTTAATAGGACTACAATTTGTGCAAATTTCAGCATAATTGGAAAATTTTGAAAAGAATCCCGCACGATTTATATGAAAAAAACGTTTTTGGTCAATTTTTTTGAATTTTTAATATGTGTAGTACCTACTTGTGTCCCTGATGAAAAGTTTTAAATTACATCAACTTTCTATAATTAGTTTCTGAATTATTGGCATTTGAAATTGACATTTACAAGACCGTCCGTACATTTGTCTACATGAATTTGCACTTAATATAGCAAATAACTGTTAATATAGTAAAAACATGAATAAAAGCCATAAATTTTCATAGAAAAAATGCAATATGGATTAATTGAATAAAAATCATGCACCCTATTTTTATAGACTTACAAGGGAACGTTTGGAACTCACCGGTCTCTCATCGATTTTCATGGGCTTTGGATATGTTGTAGAGCAGAGAAAAATAACACGTATTTTTTTTTATAGGCTTCGAAGTTTGTTTAGAGGTTGAAACAACCCCTTGAAAGAAATTCCAGCATGTATTTGATTGCGAGTGAATGTCTCTGAAACCGTGAGGTATATGAAAAAATGTTTTAGACAAAAAGGTTACAGTATTAAGTGATCTCTGTAATCGTGTATTTAGATTTTTTTAAGTTTTATATGTGTCTTTATTTCAGCTATACGCCAAGAAAGGACTTGGTTTACAATTCCACTTAACTCACACATCCATCCACACATCAAACAACATTCTTCTTTACAAACAAGCCGCAATACATTATTATTTACATTATTATTATTTACAACCGTTATCTTTTTTGTAGTATTCCTCTCTCCTTTTCCATAATCTATTTAGCACCTTTCCTTTTTCCATTCTAAATTTGTCATCGCATATATTCTCTAATCGTTCTCCGTTATTCCTACCTAAATTCTCAAACCACATACTTGTGATGTTGCATTCGCTTATATAATGCTCTAAATTGTCCCTACCTGACTTGCAGAATCTACACTTCGTATCTTCTTCGTCAAGCCAGTATTTATTTGCGTCCTCGAAATTGCCGCACCTTAACCCTGGCGAAAATTAAGAAGCTTTATAAAGCGTTGACAACCGTTCAATGAGGGTTTTTTGAGAGTTTATACGCTTTCAAACTTTATAAGAACGCTTACACAACGCCGTTGGATTTTGAAGGCTTCCAGAACGCTTATAAAACGCTGTATATAACGTTTCATGAAAGTTCTAAAATGCTGAGGCAACGCTTTTCAGAGAACGCTCAATAAACGCTGCGTGCAGAGAGTTTGCTGTCAGATTTTTCAAACGTTTAGCAAACGCTTTTCCCAACGCCGTAAGACAAGCGTTTTCAATCCGTTCAGCAAACGCTCTTCCGATGGCGAATTGTAGAGGCGCAGTGAACGATTTGTAAGGCGTTAACGTAAACGGCTTGGAGACGCCCAAGAAACGCTTTTCCCGACTCCGTAACACAAGCGTTTTCCCTCCGTTCAGCAAACGTTCTTCTAACAATGCCGCTAGGCGGCGCATCTTTCTCGCGTTTAAAATACATCCAGCCGCGTATATAAGCAGACCCCCTGCGAGGCGAAAAGCAGATTTTAACATTTAACGCTCTTTACGCCGTTTCTTCTAACGACAAGAGTAAACGCTTGTTAAACGCTCAATAGAGGCTGCACGCAGTTTCCAATGATGAAAGCAAACGCTTTCGACTTATTAACAGAGGATCTCTAAATGTTTTAGGCCCGGTCTACAATGGATGTATTGTAGGTCGTAA
The DNA here is from genome assembly GCF_030848795.1 of Temnothorax nylanderi. Classification (NCBI taxonomy): domain Eukaryota; kingdom Metazoa; phylum Arthropoda; class Insecta; order Hymenoptera; family Formicidae; genus Temnothorax; species Temnothorax nylanderi. The sequence continues at coordinate 264,468 of NW_027249242.1, forward strand.
GTCGTAAAAATTGGCCAATCACAGTTAATTATTCTTCGACCGCAAGAAGAACCCTAAAGCGATGCAATTTCCGCTTTTCAAACGCTTTGCAAACGGATTACTGGCCGTTTTCAAACGCTCAACAAACTCCCGTAAACGCTCACGTAAACGCTTAACAAACGCTTATAAAACTTCCTATTTTCGCCAGTCAATTTTACCATCGCTCTAATCTCGTCTCCTATTTTTACTTTATCCAAGTTCGGTTTTAATAAATAACTCGGTGTTTTGTTGCTCGCCTCTATCTCTTTGTACTTTGTATTATACCTTGCCTCTACTATTTTACTGTTTATTATTTGCCCTTGAATATCCTGTTCCCTTATTCTTACTAAGCCTTCAGTATTTTCTTCAGTATTAACGCCTACCTCGACTCCTGTTTCCCTCTAAACTCTCGCCTAATTTATCCGCAACTCTCACACGCATGCACAACACACTCGCTCCACTAACCAAGTCCTAGATTTTTTTAAGTTATATGTTTGCAAAAATAACACTGAAGGGTGAATGCTACTTTCAAATGCCTGTAACTCAGAAACTAATCATAAAAAGTTAATAAAATTTGTTACTTTTTATCAAATACACAAGTTCTACAACATATTAAAATTTCAAAAAAATTGACCGAAAACGTTTTTTTTCATATAAATCGTGCGGGGTCTTTTGAGATGGATCACTTCATAAATAATGTCCTACTTATAACATATTAAGAATGCACCATAGGTAAATATATTATGGATATATATATATTTACTTTTATACTATATTTTACTTATATTAATTATAATTTCCAATACATAGGGTGCTACAGAAGTTTTGCAACACTACTATACCTTTCAACATTCATTTGAAGTAGACTCCGCCACATTAAACACACTTTTCCATATGGCGAAGCCAGTCGGTGAACCAACGTTGCCAGATTTCCTCCGCGAGATCGGCCCACCACGAGCTACTGTTAAAGACTGACAATCCTGAGTAAATTTTCGTGACTACCAAAAGAGCCTCGGAGGTAATTGAAGACTGACATTATCGACTATTTTGGCTGTTCCGAACATAAATCTATCAACAGAAATGTACAAATCTTATAAAGATGTGTACATTTCTGACACTGTTTTATCATCAGAAATGTATAAACCTTAAGATTTGTACATTAAATATAAGGCGTGAAAAATAAAACAGAACTTATCATATGTGTTACCATGAGTAATTTTTCAAGTCACACTAACTCCCGTAAGATCGGTTTGTATAATAGTATCTCGTCGGTGGTCCCATACTGCCAAAAGCTCGCTGTCGCTGGAAAATTGCCTGCCCTTTTATAGCCGTTTTATAACTTCAGGAAACAATCCAAAGTCACAAGAGGCAAAGTTTGGACTGTATAGAGGGTGACAGAGTAGGGTTAGTCCAGATTTCGCCAAAAAGGTCACAGTAGTCTTCGTTCGATTTATGCCGATGCGTTGTCATGGTGGAAAAGCCAAGTGTCGAGGCGAGAGCTTGATCGCAGGTTTTTGAGTGCTTGAATCACTCTTGGCTACTTATAAATATCAGGAAAAACGGTTACTATGCACTGTGACTCTAGTACAACACGTTGCATGAGGCCACGTTTTCCTAAGAATACTGCGATCATTCTTTTTTTTTACAAATCGGGATTTCAGACTTCCATTGGTGTATCCTCGTCTTCAAAGAGCCAGACCTTGCTCTGTAACTTTGTTGGCATGTCATAATAGTAGGGTTATGTGGGGTGATGTGCAACACTTTCACGCATTGCTCGGAAACATATCCAAAAATCAAATTCTTGAATATATCATGGCTGTATAATGTAGAGGAAGTAAAATACTAAAATTCTGCGTGATTAGATTTTCAAAATTTTAAATTTTTCCTAAAAATTTTTCGAGTTTTCAAAAACGTCTGTTTTAGCATTTTCAAATTTTCTTGGGGTGATGTGCAACACAGGTAAAATTAAGGTAAAAAATGCATGAATATCGACATCAATCGACTTAAATGTTAAATTTGGGCTTCTTAAATACAAATTAATCGAAATCTGGTGAACAAAAAATTTCACTGTGTTGTAATCGACCTGAAAAAAAAAAATCATTTTTTATTTGATTTCTTATTTATTTATCGCTTAAAAATTAATATAATGAAAGGAAAAACGCAAAACTTTATTTTTCATCATCTGAATCGCAGTTGTCACAAGTAAAATAGTTGCGACCTTGCATTCGACGAACTGTAGGTGCACCAATCTGGATAAGCTCCTCTATCTGCCTGTAGGTGATACGTCTACTTTCTTGCAGTAGTTTTTTCTATTGCCGCGATATTTTCTGACGTCACAGCTTCTGCCGGCCGGCCTGTGCGTGAGTCATTCTTGAGAATAAACTCTCTTTTTTTAACCTGCTTGTATATACCATCGGAAATTCGTCGTCCAATGTGGGCAACTTCTCTCCAAAGCTTGAGACATTTCTTTTACACACTTGTCTACAGACAAACCACATAAAAAGTTATAACGAATACTCGTACGGTACTCTTTTGTTCACGACAATATTTTTTAATCTTTCCTCGCTGTTTGCTCGGAATGTACTGCAGGCAAGATCTCGATGCGATTTCTAATTTTGAACGCTTTTTTGAATGCAACAAGGCTCCCGTTCCGTCCCGTTCCGTCCAATAGATGTATTGGTTTTGCATATTGCAAAATTTTCGTAGCACCCTATGTATGATTTAATACTAACTGTTAGCAACGCCAATTTCTTGAACCATTTCTTTATATCTCTAATACTATTCTCTTTTAAATATTGTGATATTGTTTATTATATATTGTTTTTAGCCTTTTATAATAATTATTTCAGAATCTATATGGACTCGAATGCAGAAAATGACTGCACCAACATTTAGTTCACACATGTTGAAAAATTTCTTTAATATATTTGTTGAACAATCTATAAGATTTACACAAAAATTAGAAAAAGATGGTTTAAATGGAAACGAAATTGTCTTTCTAGAACACATATCAAATTGTACTTGGAGAATAGCATGTGGTGAGAACATATAATTTGATATATTTACAAACTATTAACATATAATGAAATTTTTTCAATAAGACTAGCACCACAGACGCGCGCTTCGCGCGCGCTATTTAGCTTTAACATTATGCTATTACTATTACACTATTAATTTCTTGATACACACAACTGTCAAAATATACGATAACAGTTGCAAATGAAGTAAGCGCAGCGAGAAAACCAATCAGCATCGCGGAAAAGCGGCAACAATAAATTCGACTATCGACTTAACATGCCTTTTTTTAGAAAGAATTACATGATTTTTTTATGTATTAACAATATAACAGTTTTCTTATTAAATGAATACTTGTAAATTCTTTTAATCTGAAGGTAAGAATAATTTAGTATAATAAGAATATTTTAGTACATGTATATAGAAAATAATTTTTTTATTTTTATATGTAATACACACTTCAAATATTTCGTATATAGGGTGATTCAGAACCTCTGCGACAAACTCTGAGGAACAATAGATCTCGTAAAGAGGACCATTTTCTGTAAAGCAACTCATGTTCTCTGACGCGTCGTTTAGGAGCTACGCGACCGCGCATACAGGTCTTAGGTGACATTTATTACAATTATGAGATGAATTATTTATTTATTGTTTCAAGTTCACTTGCAGACAGTTTACAGAAAGTGTTCAAAGTGTCTACTTCGAACCTGATTGCATTCTGCGCTACAGTTGGCCGCAACATGACCTCGAATGTTCGATAGAGTCCGACAATCAATATTACGACGGTGTCATGAATGCAATCAGGTTCAAGGTAGACACTTTGAACGCCTTCTGTAAACTGTCTGCAAGTGTACTTGAAACAATAAATGTATAATTTATCTTATAATTGTAATAAATATCGGTAAATATTTAGTATTAAGGGGATCCTATAGTGGCAGTAGTTACCGATATTTCTTAATTAAAAGAAATCTTTGAATTGGCTTTACAGAATTGCAAAATTCTTGTACAGAATTAAAGTACGCACAAAAATCTAGTGCAGGACACACGATTTCATATCAGAAACGAAAAAAAATTAAAAATTTGGGCACATACAGCTGTCACCTGACGACAATATTTGCTTAAACAAAAATACTGCAGTTTATATATACAAAATGATACCCAATTGCACTAGGGACAACATGTAGGAACAATATCGTGCAAATAGAACTAAGATTCAAAGCCTAGAAAAAAAGATTTTCACTAACGCAGCTTTATTAATGTAAAGGCACATGTAGGTTGATAGGATAAGCAGTATTGCGTGTAGCGAGAGATGGCACAGCAATCGAACAAGGACAGATGCCTCTCGTTAGACAAGGACAGATATAGATATATAACATAGAAAACAGGATTAGAAATGTTGACATTATCGACATCGAGGAAGTTCGGCCTTCGCTATAGGATCCCCTTAAAAGGAAAAAATAAGAGTTTGAAGAAAAATATAGTAAAAGAGTTATATATTGAATAGAGCACCTGCATCGCATTGCCTAAAGAAAAGTTAGAAAGCACCTTAATTTCCCTTATCCGAAGGCTGACTTCAAAAACTTCTCCTCCTAGGATCAATACTTTCTGAGATAATTGGCAGAGATAATTCGCAGAGATAATTGGCACACGAAATAAAATTCATAATAAAACCTATATATGCATGTATATGTATATATATATTTTTATATAAATAAAACTACTTTTTTATGATAATTAGTGTAGTGCATATTTATTGAAAATAAATACATAAAGTTAACTTAAGTTAAGTTTACTTAAAGTTTTTTAAAGTTACTTAAAGTATTTTAAAGTATTATAAAGTATACTAGCCGTAATAATAGTATACTAATAGTATAATAGTAGACTAATAGTATACTGACAGCCGAGCGTAAAGTTTTCTTTAAGTTATTAACCTCAATAAAAACTTTATAAGCAAGTCGCAAATATACTTTAAATTTACTTTTAACAAACGTAATACTTATAAATATACTTTAACTTTACTTTTTATAAAGGTAATACTTAAAGCTGATTTTAACTTATGCGTGTTGTTTCAACAGTATACTTAAAAAGACAAGTTCCCTTTTTCACCACACTTGCACCACACGAGACATTAAGAAATATTATATCATATATTCAATTCAAAATTTTATTACTCTTTTTAAACTGAATTTGTTTCTTAAGATGATTTTTGGAAAATTATATATTTGCGCTGGTTATGACATATGTAGACTATATATAACACTTACATCAAATTAAGAAGTAGTCTACCACGTAAGGCAGTTGGCTCACGATCCAGAGGTCTCGAGTTCGAATCCCACCAAGGTAAGTGTGTTTTTCAAATACGAGAAAATATTTATAATCATAGACTGCATCTTAAGAAACAAATTTAGTTATAAAATAGTAATAAAATTTCGAAATAAATAATTTTTTTTTATTCCGGGTGAATATCGGAAATCAGTGTCCTCTAGTATTAAGAGGACTGCAATCTTAAGTCTAGTGTCTCATGGTTAGAGGATATTCCTCTAGATTTTAAAATATCTTCTTGAGACCGTATTTCAGAGGAAAATCCTCTAAAATCAAGCGGGAGCCACTAAATGACAGAATATTTTTTTGGGGTGATTAATAGTAATTGCATGAGTTAACTTAAAGTAACCTTTAAAGTATATTATAGAAATACTTAAAGTTTGGTTCGAAATCACTTCTAGTTTATCAATAGTTTATCAATAGTTTATCAATAGTAATTTCTTTGGTAAACTTTCTAGTTTATTTTAAGTTTTTTTAAGTAAATTTTCCTAAGGGATTGCCTGAAATGAAAACAATATATCAATAACAACTTTAAATAAATGTGAGAATTAATATTACGGTAATCTTAATAAATATAATATTGTAATAAAGTTGATAGTACGTTTAAATTTTTATCTTAAAAACATTACAAGAATGATAGAAAAACCTTAGCGCAATGTTATTTGCAACGTTATGGCACTCCCATTTCAACATTACTGAAATTTCGGAATCGTGGTCAAAGTACGTTCATAATGATGTTCTATACAACATTAAGGGGGGATTCTAGTGTAACGGGTCAAAAAAATCGAAAATTTTTTTTGCATAAATTAAAAGTATAACATCTTAAAAATATGCTCCTACAGTTATAAAGTCGAATTCGCAAAAATAAAGAAGTTATAGCTCTGTTTAGTGAGACGCGTCAGAGTCCCAAACAGCAGGACGGATCGATATTTAGGGTCGGCTATTGTTATGTTTGGAATCTTTTGAAAGTATTTTTCTATTCACACACAAACACGTTTGTGTGTGTGTGTGAATCAAGTTTGTGCAGGCTACTGCAGGTCGATGAGCAGTTCAAGTCGATTCTTCAGCGATAAGTATCGTGAAACTTTATCTAAAACTTTAACGCGTTTTTCTCGAAACCATGTTTTTCAAGTTGGCGGGCGTGATAACTTGAGAACTAATAAACCGATCAACTTCGGTCAAGTTTTGTTCAATTTGTTATAAATTTCTCTAGGTACTATACCTATCATTTTATTTTTATTGCATTTATTTATAACATTTTTTGATCAATATATATGATCAAATTTATGTCAAAAAATAAAATTTTTTTTAAAACGCTATAACTTTTTTAATTTATTATTTTTTCTTTGTTAGGGAGGTATAGTACCAGCGGAAAATATCTAACTTTAAGAAAATATTTCGTTTTTTGCTTTCGGATAACCGGGAGGAACGTTACAACGCCCACCAATAGACGGGAAATCGCAGAGAGGGATCCAGATTATTTATTATATATTAAAATTAAATAAAGCAAATTGAAAATAACTAAAATTTTTTGATACCTTAAGAATGCCTCTTTTTATCTCAAAAAGTTTTATTTGGCTATCATTAATAGTTTTCTAGAAAAAAATTCTTAAAAATCGCTTATTTTTTGGCCTGTTACACTAGAATCCCCCCTTAAGAGGATGCTGTAGTGGCAGTAATTACCGACATTTTTTTGAACACACAAAACTTTGAATTGGCTTTACGGAATTGGAAAAACTTTTTTACAGAATTAAAGTACGCACAAAAACGGAGTGCGCTGCAGTCGATTTTACATCAAAAACGAAAAAAAAAATAGAAAAATTATAGTTTTGTTATCGATTTCTGCGGTTGACTCGTGACAACATTTGCTGCACATACAAATTTAGACTTTGTACGTATAAAATAAGCATACAGCGCACTCGGGATTACAAAAAAGAACAATGTTGTGCTTTCAGAAATGAGCCTAGAAGCTTTAGTATAAGAGAAAAATTTGTCTGAAAATCTCATATGTATGTATGCGTGCGGAGTAGTATTCCGTGTAGCGAGAGATGGCGCAGCAATCGAACAAGGACAGATGTCATTTCGTTAGACAAAGACAGATATAGAGAAAACAAAATTAGAAATGTTGACATTATCGACATCGAGGAAGTTCGGCCGTCACTCCAGCATCCCACCCATTATTGCTGGAAAATAAGAATTTTTCGTTCAATTTCAGAAATATTAGTAACATCTTCAGTGATTCATTCTGTGTATCAAAATATATTATGTTACTTTTTTACCTTTTAAGAATTTTTTCGTGTGCGGCGCCACAATCTTTAGAGTGATTTTTATTTTCTTATGTTGTCCCCCCTTATGAAAAAGTACACTCAACTTTGATGGTTAACACCCAAATTGAGAGTTAACACTCAAATTTGGGCGTAAGTTTAGTGTTTGTCATCAAAGTTAAATGTCATCAACACTTAAATTTAGGTGTAGATTGAGTGTTGACCATTAAGGTTTAGGTAAATTGTGGGTTTAATCCTCAATGATGAGTGCCCTGGCGAAAATAAGAAGCCTTATAGAGCGTTGACAAACGTTTGGTGAGGGTTTTCTGAGCGTTTATACGCTTTCAAACGTTGTAAGAACACTTACACAACGCTGTTGGGTTGTAAACGCTTTCGGAACGCTTATCAAACGCTGTATAAAACGTTTCGTGAAAATTCTGTAATGCTAAGCCAACGCTTTTCAGAGAACGCTTAGTGAACGCTAATACAACTTCGTATAGAGAGTTTGCTGTCAGACTTTACAAACGTTTATCAAACGCTTTTCCCAACGCCGTAAGACAAGCGTTTTCCCTTTGCTCAGCAAATGCTCTTCTAACGCGGCGAATTGTAGGGCGTTTGTGCAAACGGTTTGAGAACGCTTAAGAAACGCTTTATCCGGCGCCGTAAGACAAGCGTTTTCCTTCTGTTCAACAAACGTTCTTCTAACAATGCCGCTAGGCGGCGCATCTTTCTCGCATTTAAAATACATCTAGCCGCGTATATAAGCAGACCCTCTGCGAGGCGAAAAGCAGATTTTAACATTTAACGCTCTTTCCGCCGTTTCTTCTAACGACAAGAGTAAACGCTTGTTAAACGCTCAATAGAGGCTGCACGCAGTTTCCAATGATGAAAGCAAACGCTTTCGACTTATTAACAGAGGATCTCTAAATGTTTTAGGCCCGGTCTACAATGGATGTATTGTAGGTCGTAAGTCGTAAGAATTGGCAAATTACAGTTAATTATTCTTCGACCGCAAGAAGAACCCTAAAGCGATGCAATTTCCGCTTTTCAAACGCTTTTCAAACGGATTACTGGCCGTTTTCAAACGCTCAACAAACTCCCGTAAACGCTGTGCAAACGCTGTGAGAATGCTGTGCAAACTTTCAAAACGCTTAATACAAACGTCTTTCAAACGCTAAAGCGTTGCAATTTCTGCTTTTTAAACGTTTTACTGACCGATTCTAAACGCTCAACAAACTCCCGCAAACGCTCACGTAAACGCTTAACAAACGCTTATAAAACTTCCTATTTTCGCCAGGGTGTTTATTGGGAGTTTATTCTCAATGATAAGTGTAGGTTGGGGATTAACAATCAATGTTTAGTGTAGGTTGGAGATTGATCCTTATCGTTGGATGTACACCCTGGCGAAAATTAAGAAGCTTTATAAAGCGTTGACAACCGTTCAATGAGGGTTTTTTGAGAGTTTATACGCTTTCAAACTTTATAAGAACGCTTACACAACGCTGTTGGATTTTGAACGCTTTCAGAACGCTTATAAAACGCTGTATATAACGTTTCATGAAAGTTCTGAAATGCTGAGGCAACGCTTTTCAGAGAACGCTCAGTAAACGCTGCGTGCAGAGAGTTTGCTGTCAGATTTTTCAAACGCTTTTCCCAACGCCGTAAGACAAGCGTTTTCAATCCGTTCAGCAAACGCTCTTCCGATGGCGAATTGTAGAGGCGCAGTGAACGATTTGTAAGGCGTTAACGCAAACGGCTTGGAGACGCCCAAGAAACGCTTTTCCCGACTCCGTAACACAAGCGTTTTCCCTCCGTTCAGCAAACGTTCTTCTAACAATGCCGCTAGGCGGCGTATCTTTCTCGCATTTAAAATACATCCAGCCGCGTATATAAGCAGACCCCCTGCGAGGCGAAAAGCAGATTTTAACATTTAACGCTCTTTACGCCGTTTCTTCTAACGACAAGAGTAAACGCCCGTTAAGCTCAATAGAGGCTGCACGCAGTTTTCAATGATGAAAGCAAACGCTTTCGACTTATCAGGGCTGCGTTCGAAAACGTCACCCGAGTGCACACGAGTATACTCCCTTCTCTTTCTATCTCAGCGAGTTAGGAGAAGGGAGTATACCCGTGTGTACCCGGGTGACGTTTCCGAACGCAGCCTAAACGCTTAACAGAGGATCTCTAAATGTTTTAAAGAACTCTCAGCAAACGTCATATGTCATGTAAACGCTGTGCAAACTCTCAAAAACGCTATATACAAACGCTTTTCAAACGCTGCAGCGTTGCAATTTCCGCTCTACGAACTCTCTACTGACCGTTTCTAAACTCTCAACGAACTTCCGCAAACGCTCACGTAAACATAAAAAAAAAACGTTTATGAAACTTCTCATTTTCGCCAGGGCAACGCCCGATCGTTTCACATTAGATGGCGCGACGCGCGAGTCGCTACTCTCAAAGAGCCTCGTTAGGTGTCATGGCCGCACTTGCTTGCGTTTCTTCGAACGTGTCGAGTCCGTTATCTCTTTCTTGACGGATTGATCTTTGCGGCGCGTGTTCTGGAGACCAACCGAGCGAGAGTCGGATTACCAGGGAGAGCTCACCGCCAGGAAAGGGAGAGCTGCGGCAGCTAGCGTCCAAGAGGGAGGATCGAGGCGAGGAGTCCGGTTCAGCGAGCAGAGCCCTTAAGAGATTCTCATTGGGACGCCATATTTGTTACTTTCATTTGAGGGTTTATATTTTTAGCGTTTATACCGTCATTTTTAAGGATTAACCATTAATTGAAGGTTAAAACAACCTGTCTTCGACACGCGGATCTAGCTCGCGGCTGGGCGGGGTTCGAAGGAGGCGCGGAGGAACAGACGCGAGGCGAGGTTGGCAAAATGAAGCGTATTCCCAGGTGTAACAAAATAACAAGATTTTATTCGATAACAAATATTTGCGGTATTTACAACGGATTGATATGGATTTGATAACAAATGCTCGCGATATTTGCAATGGTTCGAGGTGCGCGAGATACAATGATCGGCGTGCCGCGGGCGGCGCGAAGTAAAGCGCGGTGCGCACGGTGCGCGGATACGGCGACGAGATCGCGGTAATTCGGCGCGTTAGGCGGCAGGATAGCTCTTGCGCGAGTCCGGCCACTGAGAAGCGCTCGGTGGAGGCAGAGTACGGAGGATCTACCCCCGAGGCAGGCTACAAGCGTCTAGAGACGGGGCGGTATCCGGCGAGAAGCGCTCGGTGGAGGCAGAGAAGCGCTCTGCCCCCGTTCGGATAACTCCGTGTGCAAGGAAGCCGGTCGTGTACCGAGAATCGCTCGGTGAAGACAGATTATGCCAGAGGCTCTCTACCTTCGTTCTGACTAGCGGGTGCATTGTGTAAGGAAGCTGGTCATGTTTCGAGAATCGCTCGGTGAAGACAGAGGATGCCAGAGGCTCTCTACCCTCGTTCTGACTAGCGGGTGCGGAAGTTCAGGATCGGTACGGTCGGTGAGCGTGGTGATCAGGACAATCGCACTTTGCGATTTTTTTTTTTTAATGGATCCTTTGTGTGACTAAAGCAGTACCCAGGAACAACGCCTATTACCTGCATAAAACATATGTGAATTAATATTTTACATACATATTACATTATGGAAAAGCGATTTATTTACCGAGTGTACTTGTTGGGAAAAAATTTGCAAAAAACCCATGACACATTGCCGATAGCGCTGGTTTTTATGAAAGGAAGATGGGAGAAGGGAAAGGAAAAGAAACTGTCTATGTTGAGTCGATATAATGTTTAGGTAACTTGCATCTAATGGTCATTGGAATTTCATCTGTGCTATAATTTCCAATGTTGCTAATGAGAGGGTTTTCGTGATCAGGTTTATAGACTTTAGCGATCATCCCATAAATAACTTTACTAACATACTCCACTTGTGTTTGCGTATGCAAATCAGCGATGCGCGTTCTAGGTATATTGATGATGATGCGAAAAAATTTGTTCTGCATGATTTGAATTCTTTTGATATGCGATTCGTGAGCTGCCGCCCAGACCTGAGCTGCATATAGTAAAACGGTTCTGGCACATGTCTTGTATAGCATAATTTTATATTCTAATATTTGAGATCACTCTTCCCATTGATAAGAGGATACAGCTTTCTAAGGGCTCCCCGAGCCTTACCGATCCTGTCGTCAATGGCAGGCCTCCACCTCAGTTGCGCGTCAATCTTAAGCCCAAGGGACCATAAAATTTTCCATCCTGATGGAAGGAGGTTTTGGAAATCTTTTACGAGTTACAATTATCGCCTCGGTTTTTTCATTGTTGATTGTCATTTTCCAGTCCCTAAAGAACTGAGAAATGACATCAACATGCCTTTGCAATCTGCTGACGAGCAAAGCCGGACTCCAAGAAGAAGTATACACGGCAGTGTCGTCAGCATAAACTGCCAATTCTGTGTTCGGGTCTTTAGGAATATCATTAATAAATATATTGAAGAGAACCGGCCCCAAGATGGAGCCCTGGGGCACACCCGACATAGCCCTGCATACGGAGGAAGATTCTCCCTCAAAAGTGACTGTAAAGTAGCGATCTCTTAGATACGAGGGTAAGATTTTAATTATGTATTCCGGCATACTAAGAGTATTTAATTTATATAGCAAGGCCTTATGCCATACTGAGTCAAATGCTTTTTGGATGTCAAGTAATATCATTGCTGAGCTTCTTTTCTTGTTAATTTCCATTGCAAAGAATTCCGTGACTCTAAGCAACTGCTGAATTGTAGAATGACGAGACTTAAAACCGAATTGTTCGTTGATAATGATATCATTAGTTAACAGGAAGGCATCAATCTGAGTAAGCAAAACTCTTTCATACACTTTACTTAACGAGCTTAGGAGGCTGATTGGTCTATAATTTATTGGTGATGTTTGTGCCTTACCCGGCTTGGGGAAAGCAAGAATCTTTGCCGTCTTCCAACATGACGGAAAGTAACATAAACGAAATGAATTTAAAATAATATAATATATCTGAAGAACGATTTTGAAAGATGATTTCTTAAGTATAACAGTCGTGACCTTGTCCGAGCCTGGGGCTTTGTTGTTAGGAAAGGATCTAATGATATTAGAAATCAGGCGTGGTGTTATGAATTTCAAATCGTATTGCAGGATCTTTTCATCCAGTTGCTCAACGTATTCATTTACAACGTTTTCATGTGGAGATACTAGGCTGTCTGCCTCCTGATAAATTTTTTGGAAGTTTTGCGCCAGTAATTCTGCCTTTTCCTTAGGATCATACGCAAAAGAGTTGTTACCGAGATCAAACGGAGGAGCGGGTGTTTTATTTCTCTGTAGAGCCTTCCACAGGCCCCATATACTATTGTCGCTGATCTTCGCACTTTTCAGTCGCTTCGCCCATTTTTTATTTTTAGTTTCGCTTAATTTATTTTGAATGATGGAATTAAGTATATTTCGATAGTGCTTATGCCTATCTAGACCAGCATGCTGATATTTCCTTCTGTAATAATTACGAAGTTTAATGAGCTTATTTAATTCTGCGGCCGTAGAGGAATCAGACGTTATATGGCTGAAGTTGAAATTTTGCACTTCAGTGGCATTTTTGAAGGCTCCACAGAGAAACTGTTACAAGTCGCGAATACATGTATCGATTTCTTCCTGGCTTAACAGACTATGCCTTAATCTCCACTTATTCGTTGTAGAATTGAAAGTTTCCCAATTAACTTTACGAGATTGATTTAACCTTCTTTCTATTTGCGATTTCTCAAGATTTAGAAGTACTGGGAGGTGGTTTGAGGAAAGTTCATCGGCTGTTACACAAGTATAATCGTAATTCAGATTTTTTGCTACGAAAAGATCAATGTTGGAAGGTCGCCTGCGGGGCATCCTATGCGAATATGTTGAGTTGTGCATGATGTTAATAACTTTTTTGTTTGTATAATTTAGCAGTTTGATGCCTCTGCTGTTATTGCTGAAATTGTTCCAGCAGCGGTGTTTAGCGTTAAAATCACCTCCTATTAGAATCTTGTCATTCGACAAATCTTGAAAAATCGCATTAAATTTATCAAAGTCAAAGTTCTTACTGGGGGGAATGTACGCTACCCCCAGCGTCAAGCTCAGGCCCGATAGCAGTCTTATCAAAAGAACCTCGCATCCATCTATATCAGGGTTTGGAAGTGTATGAAAGCGCAGAGACTTACTAATTACTATCGCCAATCCGCCCGCTCTAACACGTGGAGCATCTAATCGAATAATATCATAACCCGAAAAATTTAACTTGATACCTGGATGTAGCCACGTTTCGGTTACTAAGGCTATATCTATGTTATTAGCACACATGAAATGGTTTATTTCAAGTTCTTTATTATTTAAGCTTGTGGCATTCCACAAGCAAATCCTTAGGGAAGAGGGAGAAGGAGCCATTTTTAGTTTATAAGATCGGCTGCCTCAACAAACATCTGTAATTTGCTAAGTCCATCAGAGCAAGAAGCTAGCTTTTTGTTAAGCTCACGTATAATATTACACATCGATTTAATGTTAACTAGTTGGCTTAGCTTTTTAATTTCAAGGATTAGGCCGTTGAAGTCGGCCATATCGTCTGTATGTGTAAGGTTACTAGATATATTGCTTGGTATGTTATGTTTCAGTGCTTCAGAATATGTTTTTGGTGGTGAGTAATCATGTTTGTTCGTTGAGGCAGTCGATCTGCCCGACAGAGGAAAGTCATAACCAGCTGGGTTTAAAAACATAGTTTTGCGCCGTGTGCCAGGAGTTTCCTTGTTATGTACCTCGAACGGCAACAAGCCAGACGGGCGAGTAGCCGTGCGCTTTTCTAAAAATTTTAAATAAGATACGCATTTTGAATAACTAGCTGGGTGCTCTCCCGAACAGTTACAGCATTTAGCCGGTGCACTTAGGTCTTTTTTACAGTCCGATGTTAAGTGATTCTCAGCACATTTGACACACCTTGGCTTTTTAAAACAGTTGGCTGACGTATGGCCAAACGCCTGACATCGAAAGCATTGCAGAACGATTTTACGGTTAATAAACTTATCCCAGTAGATTCTAGAGTAGAATGAATATCGAATCTTTCTTAATTGCGCGAGCGAGAACTTAGCGCTTAAATTAATTTTATAAGTGGCATATGTGCTATTTTCATCATTAAGCTGTATACACGAGTTGATTTCGATTCCGTATTTAGTTTTTAGTTTGTTGGAGACCGTTAGGTTCTGAATGTTTGGAAGGCCTTTCAAGGTTACGGTAAGAGTCTTCTTTTCTGGGAGTGAATAAGTGTGAAACGCGTATTTTTTGTCAATTGCAAATTTCTTAAACCCGGCAAAATCACTCAGCTTAAAAAACTGTATTTTAATTTGATTGCCAAGGTATTTCAAATGAAAATTTTCACCAACACTTTGCTTCAGTAGGTTCGCAAATTCAGCATAGTCATGTATTCTAGTTGCAAGATAGATCGGGGGGGGGGTTTTTTAGTTGCTTTATGTTCATCCGAATTTTCAGATAATTCTTCGTCACGATTAGTTAATCTACTCCCATGCTCACTTTTTGACTGATCTACGCATTCCTCATCGTCTCTCTCAAGCAAATCTATCGTCTCTGCCAGGCATTGGAAGCGATTAGTTGTATTAAATTTACCTTGTAATGTAGAGTCGGTTTCTATGCGGGGTAATTTTTCCAAGCCAGAATGGCTGGAAGAGTCGCCTTCAGCCTGTCGCTTAAGCGGCAGCCCTGTAGTCTTCTTACCCTCCGATTTGGAGGGGTGTCCAGACGCCCGCTTCTCCGGAGACACTGCGCCGGCTCCGCCGTCCAGCTTTCAGCCTCTCCAGCAGCACTAAGGTAGCCCTCGTCGGCACAGCTCTCACAAGACTCAGAACTCGCAGAGTCGAAGACAAACTTGGATAATGCGATAACCGAGTACGCTCCACCGCTGCTGATCCGCACTTTGCGTTAAAAACGCTCGTCTTTTATACTCGTCGCGGCGGCGTTACGGAGTGGCGGGGGTAGCGACGGCAATCGCGTGCGCCGGGACGGTGCGGCGGAGCGGTCGGAAATTACGGCGTCCCGGCGCCGCGATTGCGTTTGGCGGTCTTCGGTCGCGGTCGGCACCGCTCGGCGCGTCGAGACGGTTGCCGCGGTAAGTCCGTTCGCGGGCTTCCTAGCGTTATAATAAACGTTTAAAATAAGGTGGGCACACCGTGCCCGTTCCTCGCCCGGCGGATGGTCGGCCGGGCGGTCTCGGCAGGATGTTAGGCCGGAACGATGCATATTTCGGGGTGCATCGTTACAAGGTTAACTATCACTTGAAGGTTAACCATCATCCAAAGAAAAACCCTTAAAGTTGGGTGTGATTTTGGACCGCCAATTGAAGATTAACCTTCAAATGATGGTTAACCTTCAATTGACGGTCCGAAATCACACCCAACTTTAAGGGTTTTTCTATGGTGTTTTTTTAACGGTTAACACCAAAAGTTGAGTGTATTTTTCCATAAGGGCCTACCCATGCCCGACGCCATGCTTCATAAGGGGTCCGTTCCGAGTTGCGCATGAAACGCTTAGACTGAATTACTGTTGCGTAGCGCTTCGAAATCGTTCCGTTTTGTCAATGCGCATGAAGCGCTTTAGTAATTCGGAACGGTTGTCTGCCCGCTCTGCGTACTAATGCGAATTGAAAAAGGATCGACGCCGTTCTAATCAATGGCTCCTGCCTCATTCGTATAATGTTAGCCGACGACTGACACTTTTTAAAAAAAATTAGTGACATGTTTTAAAAAATGTGAAATCGATTGTATTTCGTTTGTAGATTATTGTAGTGCATTTATTTTTGTTTGTTAGTTTATAATTAATTTTTAATTAATTATTTAATTGTAGACCATGAAACTAGCCGACATATATTATAAAATTAAAAAATTTGAACATTACTTCCTCACAATTTTCAAGTATGCAAATTATAAATTTGCACGTTGCTTAATCAACATTTTATTTCTCTCATAAAGCTTCCTCTTATGAGAAAGCCTATTTTTTAATGTATAATTATTAGTAGATATTTATTAATTTGGCTTCCTCACAGAGGAAGCTTTATGAGCGAAATAAAATGTTGATTAAGCAACGTGCAAATTTATAATTTGCATACTTGAAAATTGTGAGGAAGTAATGTTCAAATTTATAATTTGTACACTTAAAAATTATGAGGAAGCAATGTGCAAGTTTCTACTTGCCCACTTAAAAACTATGAGGAAGCAATGTGCAAGTTTCTACTTGCACACTTAAAAACTATGAGGAAGCAATGTGCAAGTTTCTACTTGCACACTTTTTTATTGTGATAAGCCTTATTGCGACTAATATTTGTTATATTATTACAAAAATCAATTAAATAATTAATGTTTTTATTAAAATGATCCCTACTAATAGCGGATATTTCTTAATTTTTCCATTTTGTTTCATTTTTTATTTATACATTAGTTTTTTATTTCTACTTTAAAATAATTTTTTAAATATATAAAAAGTGATTTTATTACTAATTAGTAGCATAAATGGAGTTTTACAATCGACACAATGTTAAATCGATGTTGACTTGAGTAGTTCAGGCTACATGGTCCATATATGGACTTGAGAATATAAGACTGAAGAATATAACAGATTTAGAATTGAATAAATTGCGACTGGTTTGGCGCAATTTTTCTAATTTTATTATATTTTTAAGTCTTTTCTACCCGTATTTCATATATAATTCTTTAAGATTTGGTTGATTAGTTCTTGAGGCATCCTGTCTTTTTATTAAGAACGTTCAATGAATTTATTCAATCGCAATCTGTAAACAAAACACTGTTGCTGCTAAGGTGACGACAAGCGTCTTGAACATTTAAAGGAGTATGAATGTGTTAAGAATTAATGGACAAGTATTAGATGAAGTTGTAGTTATTCTTTAATTAAATAAAGATTAAATACTATTCTTTTTAAATTTAACATATCTTTGAGATGCTGTGATGTAATTGTGTCCAAAATTATTTTTCTAATACCAAAATTAGTGGCTGCTATAATTTTGGTACTATAAGTACGGTTCATGCCCCGATCATGGCTTAATTGTTTAGATCATGCCCCGATCTTGGCTTAATTGTCTGGTTCGTCCCCCGATCTTGACTTAATTGTCTGGATCGTCCCCCGATCTTGATTCAAATCATGCCCCGATCTTGGCTTAATTGTCTGGATCGTCCCTCGATCTTGGCTTAATTGTCCGGATCATGCCCCGATCTTGGCATAATTGTTTAGATCATGCCCCGATCTTGGCTTAATTGTCTGAATCATGCCCCGATCTTGACTTAATTGCTTAAATCATACCGATTTTAGATCATGATCCGATCTAGACAATTAAGCCAAGAATATAATAAAACTATAAATAGCCCGATATTTGCTACACTAAACTATCTTTATTGCTTATCCCCGCAGGGTTTTCAAGTCGTTTTTACAAGGAACGTTACCCAAACCTTTACACTACTACCCTTTCTCCTCTCACTTTAACCCTTTCTGGACCAACGGTTTAACGTCTCTTCCGAAAGACGGAGCCCAGTTTACCATCTAGGGATACTGTATCCATTTGGGATCTATCCGCCAGATGGGGGGGGCAGCGTTTTGCTGAGAAAAATTCTCATCGGCCTAGCGGGATTCGAACCCGGTTCTCCGGATTACGAATCTGGCGCTCTACCCACTAGACCAGCCATCTCCCCGATATTTGCTACACATATTTCTAAAAAAATTATGAACCTTTGATCGCGTATAAAAATGGATCTAATCAATCAAATCTTAAAGAATTATATATGAAATAGGGGTTAAAAAACTGAAAAATATAATAGAATTAGAAATAGATCGATATCTCAAATATTGAGAAAGCTACAGCGTAAATCACGCTTTTCTGAAAAATAAAAATTCCCTTGAAATCTATACCGGTCGACGGATTTTAATAAAATTAGAGGAGAACATACTTTCTATGATACTCTATTTGTGTGCAAAATTTCAACCCGGTATCTAAAAAATTGTAGAAGTAGATGCGTGTACAAAAAAATAGATGTGGAATCGATTGTATTTCGTTTGTAGATTATTGTAGTGCATTCATTTTCGATTGTTTTAGTCCATAATTATATTTTAATTAAATATTTAAAGTGTCAGTCTCGCGTCGGTTAACATCATATGATACATCAACATATTATAAAATAAAAAAGCTCGTTTGTAGTTAATTGTATTTTGTTTGTAGAGCTTTGTAGTAAAATTAAAAAGTTTTGTAGTCTCTTTAAATTGTTTATAATTAATAAATACATTTGTCGAACTGTGTAGCTATCCGACAATCAATTAACGATAGCTGTTGCCCTCTGCTACATAGTTCAACAAATGTATTTATTAATTATAAACAATTTAAAGAGACTACAAAACTACAAACAAAATACAATTAACTACAAACAAACTTCTTTTATTTTATAATATGTTGATGTATCATATGATGTTAGCCGACGACTGACACTTTAAATATTTAATTAAAAATTAATTATGAACTAACAAACGAAAATAAATGCACTACAATAATCTACAAACAAAATACAATCAATTTCACACCTAATTTAAAAAAAAGTGTCAGTCGGCTAATATCATTACAAATTCCTGCCTCTTGTCAGAGGTCAATACAGTCCGTTGTTCGTTCCGAATTACGCAAGAAGCGCATAGACCGCATAAACGCATCAGACGCATCAACTGCCTCAAGTCGAAATAGAAGCAGTCAATGCGCTGGGAGGAGTGCTAAGAATTCAGTACGGTTAGTACAATCTAGGGAATTCTCTGCGCTACCAAAGCGCTTCCAATGCGCGCATTGATTAAATCGGAACGACTTTCTATGCAGTCTACGCGCTTCATGCGTAACTCGGAACGGACCCCTTAGAGCTCAATGCATTCATTATCGTCAAATAAAAATTATCTTACGATGCGGGTAGGGAAGTATGTGTTTACAACGGGTGGGAATGATCGCTCGAACGAGACTTTTCATATAATTACGATCGAACATCTCTCTATGAGATTGTTTGATCTTTCAATTATATTCAAGTCTCGTTTTCGCGATTAACTATGTAGATGTTCAGAGAAAGTAATTTTTATTTGTTACATATTCTGGTAATAAGTACGGAACATGACTAGTCTTATATGCCATTGTAAGATTAAGATGTGCAGGTTGACAAGGGGTGCGTTCGGGGAGACGCTATTAGCGCTACCTAGCACTACTGACTGTTCGCGGAGCTCTATGATAGCGCTACCAAACGCTGTCATGACGTCATTACTGGTAGTGTTATACGTCATAACTGCTCGCTACCAACGCTCTTCCTTCCGAGGTAGTGCATTAATAGCGTTAGCGTTTACAGGCTCTATGAACAGCGCAATAGTGAATGGTAGTGAATTGCGGCGTTTGAAGCAAAATAGTTTGGCGGCGGCAAAGTTCGCCGATAATTTTCTCTTTCAGCGGCGGCGGAATTGGCGGATGATAATTTATCGGCGGCGACGGCGAACGGCGGCGTTAGTACATTTTTTTAAATCCTCCTGACTTAAAATAAAGTTCAATTTTAACTTTTCATAAATAATATGAACAAAAATAGCAAACAATAAATACTCAGCACTTGTTTTCAAAATACGATCACTTTATTAGCATTACTAATATCTTTTCTTTTACAAAAGAAAATAAAATTTATTTTAAAATGTTATTCCTGACCATCATACGTAACAAAAATAAAATGTAATTCACTGTATAACCATCAGATATCAGACTTCTTTCTCTCTTACTTATTAAACATTTCTTCACATATTAAGTTGTATAAATAATATGAATAATATAACTTATACTTAATGTAAAATTTATTTTACTGACTTTAAATACATATCTTTTATTAATTTAAAATTATCGTGAATAAATAATATTTTATTAGATTTTGATGGTTTTAACGAAGAACGTTTTGCTGTGATAAGCAAACCTGCAGAAGAAAACGCGCGTTCAGATGCTGAACTTGTAATCGGTATGGCATAAATGTAGCATACCAATTTGTACAAATTCGGCAGTGACAACTTCATTTTATTCTACCATTGTAGAGGATCTTCGATAATAGATTCTGACATATGTAAATACTTTTTAACTTCGACAAGAATAGGATCTTCAGGAGGATAATGCTTGTGCAGCCAACTCCAATCGTAATTTTTTAACTCCAAGAAGCTCACACGACTTATTAAAATAATCTGCTTCTTTATTAGATGCCTAGCTATTATGAAAAAGTAAAACTAAACATGAGAATCTAACTTATATATATCATAAAAATAATAATCTTATATTTGGTGATTAATATAGAAGCTGTTGCAAATATAAACTATGTAAGACTTATATATATATACTAGGCTTAATTACAATATTAAGCCTAGATTTTGTAAATTTAGATACTGTAAAAATTACCTAGACTAGGTATTGCTTAGATATATAGTTTATAAAAACTGTAATAAAAGTTATATATAGCTTAATGGACAAAATTTATATACACTAATTTTTTTTATTGTATTAAAAGTATAAATTAATTTTATATAGCATATAATCAAATAGAACCAAATATGGATATATTATTAAAAAATATATTTAATTATATTTCTCATTTTATATAAAAACAATGTCACTCAACTGGACAATAAGTTTTACTAGAATAAAAATATTTGTTAAAATATGATCTAATCTAAAACGTCGCTTAATGTTAATAAATAAAATATAAAAATAATCTAACCTGCTCATTTCTAATATTCAGGGGAACCATTTTGTGGATCATATATATTAAAAATTCCTCAGGAAATTGCTGCTTGTCTGCGAGATATTCAACACCTCTAACACTTTGAAGAGTCCAGAAGTGCTTTGCAAACATGAGTTTCATAAAATAGTTTCTTTAAGTTGTTTTACTACGAATGAATCGTATTCATTTACACACATACTACTCTCAACTTCTGCCCTGAAAATATTAAAGAAGTAATTGATACAGCAGCATCTATTAACTCACCCACTCGGCATGTAATATTTCAGAAACATTTCTGCAAAATTCCATTTGAAATATTACACCTGTTGAGAATTGAATAAATGCGAGCTGAAAATTCTCGAACTTCGACGAGACAGCAAGCATTATTCGAGAACGCTTGAAAGGCTCCAAATCGCGACGGTTTCCTCCCCCCCTTTTTTTGTGTGTTTTCGAGCAAACGGCACAGGTGTTTCTCGCGTGATCGCAAGCACCGCGACCAATAGACGATTTGGAGCCAAAGAGCGTTTCTCACGTCACCGAATTCCTCGACGCGAAGCTCCGGCCGCGATCCCTCGCCTGCTCCGTCCGGGACGGCAGTGAGCCATCATAACTCGCACGCGATACATGATCGACGTCGAGAAAACGGAGGAATGTAGCGAGTGCGAAATCGCGAGTGCGAAGTCCAGTGTAACCCACTTTAATAAGAATGACTGACTGTTATTTCGTGTACTCATTTTTGTACTTTCCACGGCGCGCACCGCGAAAACGTCGAGCGGTCCACTGACATTTAATGGTCCTTCGAGCCGGATCGACATAAAAGACCGGCATAGACAATTCGACCGCCTCAAAAGTGCTCGCGTTGTGCTACGCCGAGATTGACGAATCGGCGCGCCCGCTCGACTCGCTCGAAAACGGAGTTCGCCGCCTACGCGTTCTCGACTCCGTGGCTCACTCCGAACATTGAGCGCACCACACCCGCTCTCCTAAAGATAGGTGCCTTGTGATTTTGTGAAGTGCTTCGGAGGCTCCTGCGGGACCTCCAGCAAACGTATCGTGCTCCTTGCGATACGCATCCGCCGCCCGACGGCGCCCTGCTTTGCGACGTGCTATACGTCCCTGCCTCCCGCGAGTACCTGCTACTCGCCGCGGAGTCGCACACCGAGACGTGCCAGACGTCCCTGCCTCCCGCGAGTACCTGCTACTCGCCGCGGAGTCGCACACCGAGACGTGCCAGACGTCCCTGCCTCCCGCGAGTATCGCCCTGCTACTCGCCGCGGAGTCGCACCGAGACGTGCCAGACGTCCCTGCCTCCCGCGAGTATCGCCCTGCTACTCGCCGCGGAGTCGACCACCGAGACGTGCCAGACGTCCTTGCCTCCCGCGAGTATCGCCCTGCTACTCGCCGCGGAGTCGCACCGAGACGTGCCAGACGTCCCTGCCTCCCGCGAGTATCGCCCTGCTACTCGCCGCGGAGTCGCACACGAGCGTCTTCGCTCGACAAGAAGATTGACACGCAAGTGTCTGAAAGATTTCTACACGATCCAGACATCTGCTCAACATGTCTTCGGATCTCGAAAATCTACTCATTGCTCAAGGCAATGCGATTGACCAGCTACGACGGTCGCTGATTAACTTCAAAAAGCTTCCCAAGGCTCAGGTCACTCTCCCTAAGACGAAGGGGAGACTGACGAATTTGGAGGGTCTCTGGGAAAAGGTGCAAGCCCTCCATGTCCAGCTGCTGCAGACGGCTACGGCGGAGGAGAAGAAGTCGACCCACTACTTCAAGGACGAGGAATTTCTTGCCGCCGAGGACGCCTACCTCGACGCGACGGACCACCTCCACGAGGTCATCGGTAAATTAAGTAGCGACGCCCCGAGCGCGCCGTATCGAGGTAACGAGTCTTCTTATCGCGACGCGCACTCCGGAGTGTCATTGCATCTGCCTCGTATCTCGCTTCCGAACTTTTCTGGTGCTTTCGCTGAATGGGAGAATTTTCGCGGAATCTTCGAGTCTCTCGTAGCAAACAGTGAATCGTTGACAAGAACGCAAAAGTTACATTATCTGAAAGCGAGCCTCTCCGGCGAGGCCGCGTCGTTGATTAATAACATTCAAATTTCTGACGCGAACTACGAGGCAGCGTGGCTACTTCTTACCGACGAATACGACAACCGCAACGCGATTATTCACGCGCATATCCATTCGTTCGCCGACTTACCGAAAATGAAAAACGAGAACGTGACCGAGTTGAAAAAACTTCGCGATAGTGTGTCCGCATCTCTCGCCGCGTTAACGAATCTCGATCGTCCGGTCGATATGTGGGACGACCTCCTAGTTTATATTATCTCGCAAAAGTTCAGTCCGCGAACGCGCAATGAATGGAATCTTAAACGAGGCAACACGGATGCGTACCCTACGTATAAAGAGATTCATGACTTCATGACTCTTCGCATTCGCGGTCTCGCGGATTACCCTTCGCAATCCGAATCTGCGTCAAATAGTGCGCGCGGTAATAGAGCTCGTGCTTCGGTGAATACGGTTTCGCCCGTCAAATGCGTCCGTTGTTCCGGAAACCACGGTCTTGCAAAGTGTAATAAATTTCTAAGTCTGTCGGTCGAGCAGCGTCGACTCGCCGCGCGACAGCATAAATGTTGCTTTAATTGTTTGAGAACCGAGCATTTTTCAAACAATTGTCCGAGTAAAGGACGGTGCAATCAATGCCACCAAGCTCACCATTCGCTGCTTCACCGCGAGGGTACGGAAACTGGTACTAAAAGTACGCTTTCCGCGATTAATTCGCCGTCCTCAGCTCCGTCAGCTGTGTCAGTCGCCGCTGCCTCCGAGTCACCGGCCGCGCCCTCAGCGTTCGTTCAAAACGTGCATGCTACTCGAGATTTTGTGAAACAACCGCCTCATGTACTTCTCGCCACTGCGTATGTTAGTTTAAGTACAATCGAGGGCCGCACATTTAAAGTACGTGCACTACTAGATCAAGGCTCGACATACAGTTTCATATCAGAATCTCTTTGTCAGACGATGCGAACCAGGCGTCATCGTGCCGCGTTGAAGATACATTGTTTTGGAGAAAAATTTAATGGAGTCGCGCGGTCACAAGTTAATCTTGCTCTCGCGCCCTGCGACAAACAGGGACCGATATTTCCCTTCTCGGGTTACGTATATCAAAGAATCACTTCTTATACAGCCTCTCAACAGAAGCCGGCCGCAATGTGGCCACATCTACGCGATTTACCTTTAGCAGATCCTGATCCCTCATGTAATCACCCGATTCATGTATTAATCGGCGCGGATTTATACGGGTCTCTGCTACTCGACGGTCTACGTCAGGGCCCGGTCGGCACTCCGACGGGCCAGCTTACAATTTTCGGATGGATCCTCTCCGGTCCCGCCGGCCCTGCGCGCCCGGCCGGAGAGTCCGCTTCTGTCCTGAGTTGCGTATCCTGCGAGGATACGAATTCCTTAATTCAAAGTTTTTGGGAGGACGAACGTATCCCCTCTCGAACTCCTCTCACCGAAGAGGACGAACGTTGCGAGAAGCATTTTGCGACGACTCATTCTCGCGATTCACAAGGACGCTACATTGTGCGTTTGCCGTTCAAAAACGGCCCCCCTCGCGTCGGCGACACATTCCGAAAGGCTTCCTTCCTGTACTCCAATATGGAGCGCCGACTCGCGCGGAAACCAGAAATCGCCGCGCAGTATCACGATTTTTTAAGAGAATACGAATCGATGGGGCACATGGAGTCGGTGCGGGCGGACGAGCGCCCCCCTTACCCCCCGATATACATCCCGCATCATTTTGTTTTACGCGAATCGAGTACAACGACCCAGTTACGCGTCGTGTTTAATGCCTCTAGCGAATCGACCGACAAAACCTCGCTCAATGATTTTCTAATGGCGGGACCTAAACTTCAACAAGACATCGCCGCGATAATCCTGCGCTGGCGACTCTTTCGGTACGTGTACATGGCTGACATTGCTAAAATGTTCCGACAAATACTCGTGCATCGGGATGACGCGGACTATCAACGAATTCTTTGGCGCCCCCCCCCGACAGTCTGTTGATTCGGCTTTACCGCTTACTCACCGTGACCTACGGGCAAAAACCTTCGCCTTTTCTCGCACAGCGCTCCCTTATCCAATTAGCTCGCGACGAAGGTAAAGACTTCCCCGACGCGGTCAATAAAATCGAAGAGTCGACCTACGTCGATGATGTTCTTTTCGGAGCAGACGACCTTCTGTCTCTGCTCGAGAAGCGCAAGCAACTCGTGGGCATAATGAATCGCGGATGTTTCCCCCTGCGAAAATGGGCCGCGAATTCAGCCGAACTTTTGACGGATATTCCAGAGGACCAACGGGAATCCTCGGACTATCCGATCAACCATGATGACACGCTCAAGGTCCTCGGCCTGTCTTGGTCTCCGCGCGATGACTCGTTTCGTTTCGTAATTTCGCCATACGCCGTGGACAGTTCATACTAAGCGCTCCGTTTTATCGTTTATTGCAAAGCTGTATGACCCCCTCGGCTGGGCGTCACCGATAGTCATCGCGGCCAAGATGTTGATGCAGGAGCTCTGGCTCCGTAAAATTGATTGGGATGCTCCCATCCCCGATGATCTTCTGCATCAGTGGATCAATTACGTTTCAGACTTGCCTAATATTAACAAAATACGCATTCCTCGATGGACAGGGATGCGTCAAGATAAAATCGATGTTGAATTGCACGGCTTCGCGGACGCCTCCACTCGCGCTTACGCCGCGGTAGTTTTCCTCCGAATCGTGCATTCTCCCTCTAACATTCAAGTCATCCTCCTCGCGGCCAAAACGAAAGTCGCGCCATTGAAAACCGTTAGCGTTCCACGCTTGGAACTTAACGCCGTCGTTCTATTAATTCGATTGATAGAATGAGTAAGAAACACCACGGGCTTGATGCGAGCTCTCTTATTTGGATGGACTGATTCCCAAATCGTATTAGCTTGGCTTCTACAACATCCATCCCGCTGGAATTCCTATGTCGCGAACCGCGTCTCCGAGGTGCAGACGCGCCTTCCGACCGTACGTTGGCAACACGTTCGCTCCCAGGAAAATCCTGCCGACTGCGCGTCGCGCGGCTTTACTGCCGCCGATCTCGTCAATCATGAATTATGGTGGTCGGGGCCCCGGTGGCTTAGCTCGACCACGGCCTCGTGGCCGATCCCCCCGACTCCGACTGAAAAGGACATTTTACAAACGGTATCTTCCGAAGCGCGTAAAGCTACCGTTCATCTCGTCGATTCAGCTCCTGAGTGGGATCTGCCCACCTCCTGCTCGAGCTGGATCCGACTTCTTCGTATTACCGCGTACATTCGGCGTTTCGTTCGGAACTTAAAAATAAAGTCGCCTCTTCGGTGATCGTCAAGTCTCCCTTGACCGCAGAGGAGATTCACGAAGCCTCCGTCTTTTGGCTTCGATCGGCACAAGCGACTTGTTTTTCGGATGACTTGAAGGCTTTGAACGCTCACGCCGCTGTATCGCGATCAAGTTCCTTACGCTCTCTCCACCCCTTTATCGGGAAAGATAAATTAATCCGGCTTGGCGGGCGGCTCGAAAACTCCGCGCTGAGTTACAATGAGCGACACCCCGTCATACTTGCTAGACATCATATTGCCGAACTTTTGATCGATCAAGCACACCGACGCTCTCTCCATGGAGGGACTAAACTCACGCTTAGATGTCTCCGTCAAAATTATTGGTTAATTTCCGCGCGAAGCATGATCAAATCTCACATTCATAAATGTGTTACATGCGTTCGACATTCCGCGAAAACTCCGACGCAATTAATGGGTGATCTCCCGAGTCCCCGAGTAAATCCTGCTCCTCCGTTCTCTCACACGGGCATAGATTACGCCGGACCTATGAACATTACCCCCGTTGTCGGTCGCGGCCAAAAGGGGAGCAAACACTACGTCGCGGTGTTCGTTTGTCTCGCCACTAAGGCGATCCACCTCGAAAGTGTGGAGGATTACTCCACCGATGGATTCCTCGCGGCATTTCAACGGTTTGTCAGTCGCCGCGGACTGCCATCGGACATGTACAGCGATAATGGCACGAATTTTGTGGGTGCTGACCGCGAGCTCCAACGCAGCTTCCGCGCGCTTGTGAACAACCCCTCCCTTAAGGAAATTCTCGCTAACGACGGCGTACGGTGGCATTTCGTGCCCCCTGCGGCATCACATTTCGGCGGGCTTTGGGAGGCTGGAGTGAAGAGCTTTAAGCACCATCTCAGGCGAGTGACTGGTGCTCGCACTCTGTCTCGCTCCGAATTCGTTACGCTTTTATGTAAGATAGAGGCTTGCTTGAACTCGCGACCGATCTCTCCACTTAGCGACGATCCGTCCGATTATACCGCTTTGACACCTGGTCATTTCCTTATCGGCCGACCGCTCACGAGCGTACCGGAGGAATCCGTCCTCGAAATCAATGCGAATCGGTTGTCGCGATGGCAACACGTACAATTAATGCTCGAACAGATCGGGCGTTCTTGGTCTTCGGACTATTTACATTCATTGCAACAGCGCGTGAAATGGACCGAATCTCACGATAATCCGAAGGTTGACGAGTTAGTTTTACTTAAGAGTAACCTACTCCCTCCTTCAAAGTGGGAACTCGCAAGGATTCAGCAGGTCCATCCCGGACTTGACGGTCGCGTTCGCGTCGTCACATTACGCACCGCCAATTCCGAGCTAAAACGACCAATAACCCAGATCTGTCGGTTGCCCGCGTCTATCAGTCCGCCGGGAACCGCGGAATCCCGTTAGAATTAAGCTCGTTCGTTTTCATTAGATTTAAGGACATTGTAAAAATAGGTTAAGTTCTCAAATGTATATATTGTATATAACGCTTTGAACCAAGACGTTCCCACGCTCCTCTATGCGACCTTGTCAACCCCCGTTCGTTTCGCATTCCGTCGAATGCGAGGCGGGCGGCATGTTGAGAATTGAATAAATGCGAGCTGAAAATTCTCGAACTTCGACGAGACAGCAAGCATTATTCGAGAACGCTTGAAAGGCTCCAAATCGCGACGGTTTCCTCCCCCCCTTTTTTTGTGTGTTTTCGAGCAAACGGCACAGGTGTTTCTCGCGTGATCGCAAGCACCGCGACCAATAGACGATTTGGAGCCAACGAGCGTTTCTCACGTCACCGAATTTCTCGACGCGAAGCTCCGGCCGCGATCCCTCGCCTGCTCCGTCCGGGACGGCAGTGAGCCATCATAACTCGCACGCGATACATGATCGACGTCGAGAAAACGGAGGAATGTAGCGAGTGCGAAATCGCGAGTGCGAAGTCCAGTGTAACCCACTTTAATAAGAATGATTGACTGTTATTTCGTGTACTCATTTTTGTACTTTCCACGGCGCGCACCGCGAAAACGTCGAGCGGTCCACTGACAACACCTTTCATCAATATTTCAGAAATATTTCACGACCGTTTTTGCAACATTTCTGCAATGTTTCAATCGGCACAATTATTTCAAATGCAACTTTGCTGAAAGATTTCGGCAATATTTTTGAAATATTTCTGAAATATATCTACGAAATATTGCAGAAACACTTCAGAAATATTTCAAATACATTTTACACTGAGAAAAATGTTTTGTATTAGCAAACAAAATTTTGTTACTGACGCAAAAACTATTTGTTGATATGTGAAAAATGAAATATTTTGTTACCGGAACAAAAAAAATATATTAAGCCATGTGCGTATAGCCGCCGCGCATTTGTCCGAAGAAATCCGCTCTCTCAGCCGGTCACCCATCCAAGTGGTATACCGGCGCCTTGTTGCTTGACATCGATGATCGAACAGGGTAGTGGTGATCCTCTGACTCTGACGCTTCTTTCTTTCTTATACTTGCTTATTTTGGTGAGCATAAAGCTATCGCATAACAATATTAACAATAGGGGAGACCGGGGCTAAACAGTCCGTTTTTTTCGGTGCCGATTTTTAACAACAAAATAAATAATTGTAGTTAAAAGTGGTATACCACTGTAAAGAGTGAACCTTTAGCTACAAAATTTATATAGGAAATTTTTGTCTATGTCGCTTTGTTTAACCGGTATAGAGCAAAAACGACAACGATGGAAAAATTGAAATCTCAAAAATGCCGGGGTATAACAGTCTGCACTGCATTTTCGATACATATACGTACATCTAATCCTAAAAAATAATAGGATACATTTTAATAATTGTTTTTTAAGAGAAAAATATAAAAATTTATTTAAAATTTTTATGCGAAACATTATTAAAAAATAGTTACGAGGGTTCCTCTTTCCGCAGAAGTCACTCGCCCGACTTGTTTTACTCCTCGACGTCCGATGACTCTATTCGGTGTCTGAACGGTTGTAATTCCCGTCTCATCCATATTCCATATGCAGTGAGCCCGAAAATGTCTTGGAAATGCACCCGGACTACTTACTGACCGATTAGCCCCAAACACAAGTTTCAGGTTTGATCGCCCACGAAATATTAGACATCAACGATAATGAAAAAACTACACTGGATTCGTGTTCAGCATGCATTACTCTTTATAATCACGTACCTCGAGATTTGGAGAGCAAATATTATTGCAGATATTACAAAATTTCCACGCGCAGAAAATGTAACTTTCACCTTCCGAAAACACGTTTGCCCTCGTAAAAATCATAACACGGCAGGTAACCTGCCGAAACTCCGTTGGTCACATGGGTACTATAAGCAGCGTTTACAATGTTAATAGCGAGTTCGCACAATATACAGGTTCCGAGATATTTGATTAGACGTATTTACCCCGTAGACGTTTTAGCCCCGGTCTCCCCTACAGATATACGAATAAATCTTTTTTGCCAGTCAGCGTCGAATATTATTTTATATTAAATATTATTAAATATTTTATATTTTATATTAAAAATGCCATATGACAAAATTTGGAATATTAGAAAATTCTTAATAAAATAGAAAAAATGCAATAAAATGCAATATTAAATAATAATAAATTTAATTTTTTATAAGTTCTAAAGTCAGTCAGCAATTTTTCGGAAATATTACAAATGCAATGTTGTATGTGAAACATTCAAAAATATAACGCGTGCAATGTAAACGTAATAATAGTTTTATCATGTATCAGAAATGTTTCTAAACCATTACATCTGCAATATTTCTTCTGCAATATTGTAGAAATTCACTGCCTGCAATTCAATTTTTCATTACCTACGCAATCTTTCAGAAATTTTTCAGAAATATTTTAAATGCAATGTTGCGTTTGATATGTTACAGAAATATTATTCGTGCAATGCAAACGTAATATTACTTTTATAATGTTTCAGAAATATTTCTGAAATATTGCATCTGCTACATTTTTTTGCAATATTACAGAAACTTACAAATATTGTAAACAACTTTCTGAAAAATTTCAGAAATATTGTTAATGCAATATTATAAAAAACATGATGCAGGTACATTTCTGAAATATTTCAGATGCATAGTTACAAATGAAATGTTAACGAAATATTTCTGCACCATTTCCGAATATTTCAATATTTCAGCAACATAACATGCCGAGTGGGACACTATATATGTCGCTACGGAGCATGCGCGTGCGGCCACGGAGCATGCGCATGTGGCCGCGAGGCATGTTCGTAGTCGCTATATCTTGTCGGTATGACAGGTTTTATAACCTGATAGTCGTCAACTTTAACTGTTAATATCTCGCTTCGCGAGGCAGAGCGACACTTTTTTCTGCCAGATTCTTTCGTTTCACGCAAAAACGCGTCGATTAAGCCTAAGTTCAACGAAATCGGTGAGGAGGCCACTATTCTGCATATTTACCTCAATTTTTCATTACGCAATCTTTCAGAAATATTTTAAATGCAATGTTGCGTTTGATATGTTACAGAAATATTATTCGTGCAAAGCAAACGTAATATTACTTTTATAATGTTTCAGAAATATTTCTGAAATATTGCATCTGCTACATTTTTTTGCAATATTACAGAAACTTACAAATATTGTAAACAACTTTCTGAAAGATTTCATAAATATTGTTAATGCATTATTATAAAAAACATGATGCAGGTACATTTCTGAAATATTTCAGATGCATAGTTACAAATGAAATGTTAACAAAATATTTCTGCACCATTTCCGAATATTTCAATATTTCAGCAACATAACATGCCGAGTGGGAATCTTTTTTTCCCGGGGTTTCTCAGAGTTTGACACAGAGGTCCAGCTGAATCACTGTATATAATTTATGTTTATATTATAATTTATATTTATATTATGAAGTTATTTTTTATGCAATTTTACTAATAAGGTTTAAAAAATATTAATTATATAATGTTATTTTTAAGCAGTTGATAACACAGGCACACGAAAAAAAAGGTCGATCTTGTCCACCAGACGAGACAAACATTTCTATACGTTTTTGGGGTCGCTGAATCCGAATCCGGGGTCGGTTTGACTCGGTCAGATCGCATTTCATTCCTAACCTCAAACAGGTTGGCTAAAATTTAATATGTATAATAACACAGGCACACAAAAAAAAAGTGTCTTGGCCGAGACACTACACTAGTGTATTCCCATGTACTTTTTCCCGCTGAATCCGAATCCGAAGTCAGAATTGTCAGATTGGCTAAAATTTATGAGATAACCACAAAAAAATGCTCAAAAACACGAATTAAAGGCAAAAAAAAATTGTTTTGGCCGAGACACTACACTACTGTATTCCCATGTATTTTTTCCCGCTTAATACGAATCCGAAGTTAAAACTGGCAGACTGGTTCAATATTATGACGTATCCTTAAGGACGTT
This sequence comes from Temnothorax nylanderi, assembly GCF_030848795.1. Taxonomy (NCBI): domain Eukaryota; kingdom Metazoa; phylum Arthropoda; class Insecta; order Hymenoptera; family Formicidae; genus Temnothorax; species Temnothorax nylanderi. Next base: position 296,721 of record NW_027249242.1, read on the forward strand.
CTCCGGTCCTTATACTAGAGAAAATCGATTTTCTCTAGATTTTCTTGAAACTGTGAATATACGTTAATTTAGGTGTGCTTTATGCATGGTATAAATTTCAGTACCTCTTCCGGTATAAAAAATAAAGATACTGAGCCTCAAAGTTTCAACTTTTACTATGTATGTAGATTTATTGTGTATCCCCGTAGGGTTTACAAGGCGTTTTTTTTTTATGAGGAACGTACCCAAACCTCTTACAAATCACTCCCTTACACGCCCTGGCCATATGCGACCTTACAATTCATTCTATTTCCCTCTCCCTCCCCCCTCTTCCTTCATCCCTCTGTTTATCTTCTTCTGCTTCCTCCGGTTCCGCGTACCTTCGCCTTCCTCCTTCCTGTCTCAACTGTTCCCTGTCCTCGTCCGTTTCCCTCAGCCACCTCTCCGCTTCCCTCCTATCCCCACTGCTCTCCTTTCCCTCCGTCTCTCACCCTCCTCACGCTCACCACACCCCTCTATTTTATTCTACCTTCTCTCCTCCTTTCTTCCCTCAGATAAAGATGAACATAAGATACGTCGTAACGGAGGAGACACTCGACGGCGGATCTTGTGATTCTTCTGAGTTCCTACGTCAAGTTTTTGTGCAAATTACTCTTGACATCCAAGTGAACAGAACAAGAATACGAAGGCTCGCTGTTAATCCTGACCCTCGGAAGAATTTCGTCACGCAATCGGTACCGATAGGACTTCGTGCCGATGCCGTGCGTTAGCGTTACCACAGTCCACATACAACTTCCCGATTTTCCTTTACTCGCACTCGGCACTTTTTGCGCCAACGATAACTCAACCCATAGCTACCCAGACTAGATAGTCAATCACGGCGCGGGCGCCACCACGATCAGCGACGTTTCTTGTCCATTGGCTTCTGCACATGGGACGCGGAAACGCTTGCCGCGCGGCAATGAGCGACGTCGAGACTTGTCGAAACTTGTCGAGACTACGTCATCCCCACTTCTGTTATAGAGTAAAATTAACACTCCTTTTCTGTAGATTTTTACTCCCATTTGTGTTAAAGAGTAAAATCAACACTTTTTTTCTGTAAATTTTTATTCCCATTTCTGTTAAAGAGTCAAATCAACACTCTTTTTCTGTAAATTTTAACACATTTAATAAATACGTTCAAATTGTGTTACTTTAACATATTTTTTTAATTATTTTAATAATTTTACATTTTATATTTGTTAAGTTCAATTAACATAGCAGACATATGTTAAATCTACACATGTATGTGTTGATTATTATTTAACACAAAAATTTTAACCAGCAGATTTTTTCACAAAAGTACACAAATTTTCCAACAGTGTAGGCGATAATAAAAAGAAAGTTTTTATACATTAGAAATAGTGATTTGTGCTATATGATCTAAAAGGATAAGGTCGAAGGCACTAACACCCTCATTCGAGGGGACACATTTAAAATAAAAAAGGAAGATTTTGATAAAATTATTTGGCTTGACATTTTTTCTCAGTATCACGTTTAGTTTTTATTCAAGGATCAACGACGAGATGTGAGACCACATCTGATCTTGCCTTAAAATGCATTTTTTCCTGGATTTGAGACAGAAATCTGATTTTTTTTATTTGAAAGATAAATTTTATCCCAAAACCTTCCGCTAGGATCAGTGTTCTTCACTAAAGATATTATTGTGATAAACTGAAAACTGTAATATATATGGTATATATTATTTTTATATAAATAAAACTTTTTTTATGATAATTAGTGAATTATTCCCCATTGCAGATTAGTATATAACAGACCTGGGCAACTTCGAGCTCCGGAGCCACGACACTCCCCTACTTTCCGTGGATAGAAAAGAAGTGTCGTGGTTCTGGAGCTCAAAGTTGTCCAAGCCTGGTCTATAAAAGCAATCTAAATATTAATTAGACAATAAATATTGAGATATTTTATTACTATTGCATATTTATTGAAAACATGTTGCCTGTAATAGAAATAAAACATCAATAAGAACTTTAAATAAATGTTAGAATTAATATTACGGTAATCTTAATATAATATTGTAATAAAGTTGATAGTACGTTTAAATTTTTATCTCAAAAACATTACAGGAATGATAGAAAAACCTTAGCGCAATGTTATTTGCAACGTTATGGCACTCCCATTTCAACATTACTGAAATTCGGAATCGTGGTCAAAGTATGTTCATAATGATGTTCTATACAACATTAAGAACTACATATTTAACAACATTACAAGTTCTAGAATATCGTTGCAATAACATTGTAATAATGATTTTTTGCTTACTGGGTGCTTAAAAAGGGGTCAAACGTAAGAGGAACTCCCTTCATAGATCTTTCGAGAATAAAAGAACGAGATATCACAGGGAAAGATGAAAGTAAATTTTCTCCGACATATCAGGGTCAGTTTTCGGTTTTTTCAATCACTTTTTTGAGGTTAGGAATGTAATGCGGCCTGGCCGAGTCAAACTAACCCCGAATTTGGACTCAGCGACCCTAAAAACATATAATCGCTTTCCTTTCTGGGCATTTCAATGAATGTTTCAACTTTTATCACTTTTTTGAGGTTAGGAACGAAATGCGATCTGACCGAGTCAAACCGACCCCGGATTCGGATTCAGCGACCCCAAAAACGTATAGAAATGTTTGTCTCGTCTGGTGGACAAGACCTTTTTTTTCGTGTGCCTGTGTAATTACTCTTATGTGTTAGTAACAAAATATTGTTTTTTATCTTGACACTGTATCATGCTTGATTATATATATTACTTAACAAAAATAGAGAACATATATTTAGGTTCAAAAACTGTTCAACCGCTGTAACTGTCAAAACCGCTTTAAAAAAATGACAATACAATTTTAAGGAACAGAACAATGTGATTTCTGATCCACAGAACAATAAAAATAAGATATATTCAAAAATTGCCAAAGGCACAGTAAAGTATTAGCTTCAAAGCTTCAAAATTCTTTTTCAATTTTTGTCAAGATAATTTTTTACCGAGTTTTAGCGATTTTAAAAATTAATTCAATGTTTAATCGTATGCACATTAATATTTTAAATAATGAAAATTTTTTATATGTTGTTACTGTAAAGATTCTATGATGGGTATCAAGTTGGGACCAGATGAAAACAACGAATACCTAAAATCATTTCAGAGGTATGCAACATTTTCTTATTCTAAATTCTTGTAGTTGATGTAAATTATGTAACACATCAATAAGAATAAATCTATTTGGACAAGATTTTTATATGTTCCTGAAAAATCATATTTGTATGTATCAAAAAATTGGTTTTGTCGAATAACTTTAAGTTAATTAATTTTTGTTATAAAGACATTAAATGAATTTCCATGTTACTGAAAAAAACAATATTTTCTTCCCAATTCTATTCATAAAACTTAATAGCAATTAGTTAAATATGCGCTTATATTCTATCTTATATGTATATGCAAATTTTGATTTTAAAATATGTTTCAGGTTAAAAGTTTTTTTGTATATAGAGGCAGGGTACGTGTTATTAATATTTTCTGATGTTATATCCAATCTCCACTGCTTTGGGGCGCAAGCAGAAAAAAGATACAAATTTGATACATTCTCTTACTGATGAGGTATGTGATAAATATATTTTTATTAACATCCTGGATTATTTTGTCTATTACGTAATCTATTATTATATAGATGATACAGCAGCGCATACATGAATTAAATAATTCTAATACCAAGGATGAAGATAATCAAAGTAAGTTTATCAAAATTTACATAAAATTAGTGTTGTAGGTTTATCGTTAGTATAAACTCTCAAGGTACTAAATATATTGTTAGACCTTTTAGTAAAGGATACTTTATTCTCGTTGAGTGAGCGACTCGTCTTATACAAAGATGCTAATGGCTACGATACAATGACCGACTCACGACCGACCGACTACTCGACTCTCGGCGTACGGCGCGCACCTCGCTATACTCTCGCTATATGCTCGCGCTGCCCGCCATCTTTGGCTTAATTCAAATTGCTCCCCAACAATTAGATGTTTATGAAAATGCAATAGCTATTTTTACGGGCGCGGACACTTGGCGCTCTTTTTTTCCCTTTTGCTTCCTCATAGAGAAAGCTTTGTTTTCGTGAAAAAAATTTTCTTTTAGTTGCCACTGCCAATTTGTTCAGAATGTTCTAAAACGTCGAAAAATTGCATTTTAAAAAAATCTCCGTATGTGTGTGTGTGTGTACGTGTGTGTGTATATGTGCGGATTTGATGGCCGTGATTGCTCTAACTTCCGCAAATATTGAGATATCGGGCTGGTTTTTTTTTAATCGATAGAGTATCATTTAAGGAAGGTTGGTATTGAATTTGGCGATAATCGGTAAAGGGCTTCTTTCTTTATAAAATTTTGAATTTTTTTAGAAATGCCCGTGGTTGCTCTAACTTTTGTAAATTTTGAAATATTGGGCTATTTCTAATTTTATTATATTCTTAAGTCTTTCTACCCCTATTTCATTACTATTATTATAAAGAGACAGAGTTTGTCGGTTTGATTGTTTGTTTTCGATGATCTTGGAGACCAATGGACCGAATTTTTACCAAAAGTATATGAAATAGGGGTAGAATTTCCCGGGGAGTGTCATTATGTGTATAGTTTTTTGTTACCGATTTCTGGAAACCGGTTTTTTTATTTTTTTAATTTTTCGAGAAATAATTGACCGAATTTTAAAGAATTGCTATAAAACAGGGGTAGAATTTCCCGAGGAGTGCCATAAAGTGTATAATTTTTCATAAGCAGTATTGTTTGACCAAACTGACGTTGCGTATAATGTCGTAATTACATTAATTCAATTCCTCGACGTTTCGACACTCGTTTGTGTCCTTATCCAGAGTACTAAAACTACGAAGTCATGTTACATAAAATAATATCGCAACGAGGAACAAAGGGCGTAGGAACGGAAATATATCTACCTATCTCATATTAGTCGCACGCGAATTTCTTGCAGTTTAACACTTTTGTCAGATTCGAAGTTGTCTAATTATTAAAATGAAGGAGCCGCAATCCATCCTGAATTATAATGCGATGTAGCACAAGAGGTAACCGGAACGGAGAGACGTGTGAGAGCAGTCATTCCGAGTCAAAGGACGGCATCGAACTACATACCGAATACACGAGTGGGTCGCAGAAGAAAAACAAACAAAGAGAGTAAATGTTATGTAGCATTTATGATTCGGTCGTATAGCGGATTAAGATTCTCGATGTCTTTTTTTGAGATTAATCGTATTATTGGTTTTTTGATATAAAACATAATTTTTCGTTACCGATCTTTTTGGAAACCGGTATCATAAGTTTTTCGGAATTTTCGGGAATTCCCGGGGAGTGCCATAAAATGTATAATTTTTTGTACCGATCTTTTTGGAAACCGGTATCAGAAGTTTTTCCCAATTTTTCGGAAATAATTGATCGAATTTTAAAGAATTGTATATAAACAGGCGTAGAATTTCAAGGGGAGTGCTATAAACTGTATAGTTTTTCGTTACCGATCTTTTTGGGAACCGGTATCTTTTTGGAATCGGTTACAAAATTTTCCAATTTTTTAGGGGAAATAATTGAGTGAATCTCAAAGAATTGTATACGACGGATTGAACTTCAGTCGATTAAAAAGTAATATTTTTCAATTTATAGCATTTTAGAGAAAAAGAGAGAGAGAGAGAGAGAGAGAGAGAGAGAGAGAGGAGAGAGAGAGAGAGAGAGAGAGAGAGAGAGAGAGAGAGAGAGAGAGAGAGAGAGAGAGAGAGAGAGATTTATTATGCCCAAGCAAGGCTAAAGGGCAAAAAAGTAATATAGCAGTTACAATAATATGGTAATTAACTACTATAGCAGTTATACAATTAGCAGTTACAAGATGTTAAAGACAGAAGTCGATGTGAGTTTGATAGAAGTACAGTACTGTAATTACAAAGGCATAATACAAAGATACACATGATGTAAAGCAAGAGCGAATATATTAAAGACAGAAGTTGATGTGAGTTTGATGAGAAATACAGTACTGTAATTACAAAGCATGGCATGCTCTCTCTCATAAGGGCGAGCAACCAATGATCCAGCATACAAACAATTGATAGGATGTTCTGTTCTATGGTACAATATAAAATATAACCAATTTCAATAATATATACACTATAAAATTAAGAACTAACGCAACTTAATAAGTATAATGAAAATAGAATATGATAAAAAGCAAGTAATACTAAGCAAACTAAACAGTGTATATAAAACTAAGAATCAAGGCGCATCGCAATCTACAAACTTATAACAAGGTAAGAAAGCACTAGAAGCCCTATACCAAAAACTGAAGTTATTCAATTCCATGTGCAAGCAAGTCGATATGTCCACAAAGGGAACTAGCGTTAAATTGAGCAATACGGATAAGAAAATTTACATGTTGCATTATGCCGAACGATAGACAAGCTTAGCAAGATCAGTATAGATCTGAATCAATATAGATAACAGGTTCACCATCGGAATATTTAACGCATATCTGGCCGTTCCTTACCCAGACATACTTATAGGACTTCTCCTTAGCGATACTCTTAGCCCGTTGTAATATGTCATAAGTGCTCTTGAATAACATCTCATTGACGTAGATGTTACGATCTGAGTTACCACCGCATACGTCTTTCCTTTTGAGTACACCCTTTGTCCGCTTTTTAGAAATAACAATATCGCGAACGGCACTCGAGGCCAAGGTAACAATGATCGAGCTAGAAGATGCAGCAACTGTGGAAGTCGCTGACAGCGCTTTCTTAACAGCTCTAACGCCGAGAATATGGCATGACAAGTTCGGAACGTCCAATGCCTCTAGTACATTTTTGGCAAGCTCAGATGGAGCAACGGACAACGTCGATGGTAAACCTGAAATGATCAACTCATTTCTACTATGGGATCCCTGAAATGACTGAGCAGATTTCAAGTCATGGATTTCACGAATAAGTATCGCATTATCTTGCTCCAATTTAGCTAGGCGCTGACTATTCTGAGCGACAGTGTCAGCAAGACGATTTAAGTGACTAAGTTTATCGCTTATTTCTTTGTTCGTACGTCGCTGACTGTCAATAAAAGTAGAAAGGTTCGCATCAGATTTTTTCATCTCATCACTTAGTTCTTTGTTAGTACGTTGCTGGCTGTCAATAAAAGCGGAAAACTTCGCAATCAATCCACGCAAAAGATCATTGGTAGAGCATGTATAGTGTCATGCGTAGTGGAATGCGTACGTGCACCGCCGAGTGAGGCCCCTGGTAAAAATTACCGTTAGAAACAGTTAGAAACAGATAGAATTTCTGATGGTATGTAACGGAATCCTATCCGCTGTAACTGCAAGCTTGTCTAGCTCTATCCGTTTCTGTAAGCAGCACTATTGTATCTGCAAATACAGACAGAAAATGTAACGACGTATAACTGTATCTAATGGAAATCTATCGGCATACAGCATCTATAAGCTTTTGCAATAGAAAAACTTGTCTGTTTCTGTCCGCATTCTGTACGCATCAGATGCTGACGGTATCTATCCGTAATTGCGGATACCGCATCCATCTGCATCTGTACGCAATGTCGACTTATAGGAATTTGTCTGCAACTACGGATGCGAATCCTGTCTGTTTTTGTCCGCATTCTGTACGCATCAGATGCTGACGGTATCTATCCGTAATTGCGGATACCGCATCCATCTGCATCTGTACGCAATGTCGACCTACAGGAATTTATCTGCAACTACGGATACGAATCCTGTCTGTTTCTATCCGCAGTCTGTACGCATCAGATGCTGACGGTATCTATCCGTAATTGCGGATACCGCATCCATCTGCATCTGTACGCAATGTCGACCTATAGGAATTTGTCTGCAACTACGGATACGAATCCTGTATGTTTCTGTCCGCATTCTGTACGCATCAAATGCTGACGGTATCTATCCGTAATTGCGGATACCGCATCCATCTGCATCTTCGCGACGACGCCGCTAGGCGGCGCATGATGGAAAGCGTTTCTCACATTTAAAATACAACCAGCCATAATATATAAGCAGGCGTTCTGTCAGGCGACAACCAGAAAAATTACAGTGTCGTAACTAAAGGAATCCCTTCTCCTGGCGTTTAAAGGTAGAATCTACCTGATAACTACAAACCTCCCACAATGTACATGTATTTGCAGTAATAAGAAATGAATAAAATGCATTTGCAGTTAGAAACGGATAGAGCGGGCAAATCATAATTGCATGCAAATGCAGATAGATATCCTGCCTGGTTTTGCAATCAGATGCGGATAGACATTCAAAATTGGCTACGTATAAAAACGAATAGGATTCATAATTCGTCTGCGCATAGGTTCAGATAGAAGTTCCGTTCCGTTAGGAATCAGTTAGATGCAGTTAGCCTTCCTCACCGTATTTGCGTACACAGTCTTATAGAATCTGCAACACTTTTCATCTGCTTCTATCCGTAATTGCAGGGAAAGAAACGCATAGTAAAACAGTCAGAAACGGATAGAATGCACGTTCTATCCGTTTCTAACGGTAATTTTTACCAGGGGCATCAACGATGTTAGATACTTTATCACAATGAACTGAGGAAAGTACACGGCGATCTTCTATCGGAGTAACCGGCATATTTAAAAATTGTAATTTGCAACAAGCACTAGCGGACTTCGTACCAACGTAAGCCTTGACACAACCCGGATGAAATTCTCTATGACACTCAGCACATGAAGCAGATTTACCAGCAATCTGCTTAGTACACTTAACACACGTACGCTGCATGTGTTATCTACAATCGCTTAATCACTTAAAAGAAGTAGAGTTCCGTAGTATCGATCCGCAATCAGAGTGTTCCGTATAGATCACAAGACATGTCGCAGAGATCAACCCGAGCAGCCAATCAGCAGTCACTTAGATAGCACGCGTTCGGAAAATAGCATGTAGATAGAGAAGATCGGCAACGATAGGCGCATGCGCAGCTGAGATCAACGTCTTCCACAGGAACAGCCAAGAATTAGGCAGGGTTGGGAAATAACTCGTTACTTGTAACGCAGTTACCGTTACAAGTTACTTTTTTTGGTAACTTACTGGTAACTGCGTTACATTTTTCTTTTGGTAACTGTAACGGTAACTTAGTTACATTTTTTCAGTAACTGTAACTAATTTAACAGTTACTTTTATCGTTACTTTTATTGTTAAGGTAAGTTTACACACGCAATGATTAGTGGCGCCAACTGACTGGCATTCATTGGTGCCAGAAACCGGCTGGCAAACTCACAAGTGTTTACACAGTGATTGGCATGTATGGAAAATATTTAACATTTATTAAACACACAGTAAATGACAGCAAGCATATAACCTCAAATTTTGAGGAAAGTTAGAGAAGAGGAGTGACTTTCGGAAGTCATAAGGAAAGGAAAGAGGATAGGGAAGGAGAAGGCATAAGGAATAGGAGAAAGAGGGAGGAAATGCGGAACGGGGGGCAGGAAGGGAGTAAGCAAAGTGAGGAAAGGGTGAACACAATGACAGTATTAGGCTTCTGGAATATAGCTGGATTAATGAGGCAAAACGAAGAATTCTGGAAAGAGATAGAAAACTGGGATATAATATATAGCTATGTTAGAAACATGGGTAGAGCAAAAAGAATGGTGTAAAGTTAAAAGAAGGTTATCGGATAAATATGTGTGGAAATGCCAGTCAGCGACGAAAGAAAGAAAGAAGGGAAGAGCAAAAGGAGGGATAATAACAGGCGTTAAGAAAGAACTAGCCGCAGATGGAATAGAGGAGAGAGAGGAGGAAGGAATTGTGGAAAGAATAGCAAAAACAAAGGAAGGTACGTGGAGAATTATAGCGGTATATGTGAGCAATGATATTGAAAAGAAGATAAAGAAGATAAAGGAATATACAAATTATGGTGGTTTAGGTAGGGGAGCAAATAATAATAGGAGGCGATTTTAATGCGAGAACAGGAGAAGGAGGATTAACAGAGATAATGGGAGAAAGAAGAAAATCGAAAGATAAAGAAATTAATTCAGAGGGAAGGAAGCTATTGGAGTTTGTAGAGGAAGAAGGATTAGGAACAATGAACGGAACAAAGGGAGACAAAAACGGAGAGTTCACTTTTATAGGAGGGAGAGGTGAATCGGTAATAGATTATATAATCGGAAACCAGGAAATTTGGGAGAAAACTGAGGAAATAAGGATTGGAGATGCTATTGATTCTGATCACCAGCCCGTAATATTGAAGGTAAAAGGAACTGGTGAGAGAAGAGAAGGGGAGAAAAGAGTAAAGAGAATAATGAATTGGTCAAAGGAAGGAACGGAAAATTATACAAGGAGAGAATGAAAGAGGCAAGAATAGAGAGTGCAAACATAGAAGAAATATTGGAGGGAATAAAGGACGCAGTAAAACAGGCTGCTGTTTGGAAAGAAATAAAAGAAGACCAGAGATCGAAGAAAAAAAGCAGATGGTGGGATAGTGAATGTGTAAGACTAAGGAGAGAAGCACGAGAGAAACAAGTTAAATGGAGAAAGGCAAAAGTAGATAAAAAGGGGTACAGTCTAAAGAAAAAAGAATATGAGGAGAAAATAAAAGAGAAGAAAGAGATAGAAAGGGAGAGAGTTATAAAAGAGGCGAGAGAAGCAACTAGCGAGAAGGAAGTATGGAGATTTATAAACAGAGAAAGGAAGGGTAGAAAAGAGGTTTGCGAAGAAATAACGGAGGAGCACTGGAATAAACACTTCATGGAGCTATTGGAAGGAGTAACTGTGAAACCGCGTGAAAAAGACAGGAAGGGAGAGGAAAGAATGGGTAGCAAAAAGGAGCAGGAAGGAATAAGAAGAGAGGAAGTAAAAGAAGTAATTAAAGAAATGAAAGAAAAAAAAGCAGCAGGTACGGATGAATTGCCAAATGAGGTATGGATATATGGAAAAGAGAGATTGAAGGAAAAAATATGGGAGGTATGTGATACAGCGTGGAGGACAGGAGAAATAGCAGAAGACTGGAAAGAAGGTATAATAGTACCAATAGTAAAGAAAGGAGAAGGAAAAGAAGCACAAGATTACAGAGGGGTGACATTAATGAACACAAGCTACAAAATATACGCGGCAATTTTGGCGAAAAGATTGAAGAAGGAGGCGGAAGAAAGAAGAATATTACCAGAAACACAGGCAGGGTTCAGGAAAGGAAGGGGTACAATGGAGAATATATACGCACTGAATTATGTAATTGGAAGGGCTGCTAGCAAAAAAAGAGGGAAGCTAGTGGCATCATTTATTGATCTGAAAGCAGCATTCGACTCCGTGAACAGAGAACAAATTTGGGAGGTACTGAAAAGAGAAGGGATTAATGAACAGCTGAGAACTAGGATAGGAGATCTGTACGAAGAGACAAGAAGCGTGGTAAGAGTGAAAGGAGAAAAGGGATCATGCTTCTGGACGGTCAAAGGAATCAGACAGGGATGCCCGCTGAGCGCTATGCTCTTCATACTATTGCTGGCAGACTTAGAGGAAACAATGAGGAGGGTGCAAGATGGAGGCGTGGTAGTAGGGAGAATAAAATTTTGGACGTTAGCATACGCAGACGATATAGTAGCTATAGCAGAGGATGAAGAGGAGATGAAGAGGATGATGAAAAGACTGGAGAAATATTTCGACAGAAAAAAGCTGAGAGTGAATGTAGGGAAAACAAAGGTAATGAGATTCAGGAAGGGAGGAGGTAAAATGAAGAAAATGGAATGGAAATGGGAGGGAGAAGAAATAGAGGAGGTAAAGGAATTCTGCTTTCTAGGCTACACATTCCAAAAGAACGGAGGACAGGAGGCGCATATAAACGAAAGAGTAAGGAAAACTACCATAGCAATGAGACAGGTTTGGGGAATAGGAAAAAGGTTATTTGGAGGAAACTGGATAAGAAGAATTAAGTTATACGATTCGCTGGTAGCAAGCATAGCTTTGTATGGAGCAGAAGTGTGGGGATGGAAAAAGAGAAAGAAAATAGAAAGAATGCACAAAAGGTATATAAGGTGGACATTGGGCCTAGACTGGAGCACACCCGGATACATGATAAGGGAGGAAACCAAGAGGGGCAGAATGAGAATAAGTGCTGGTAAAAGGGAATAAATATAGATGAAATACGAGGAAAAACTGGAAAGGGGAGAGGGAAATGAGATTGCAAGAGAATGCTGGAAAGAAATAAAAAGGAATGTCAGGAAGGAAAAGGCAAATTGGGAAGAAGAGAGAAGGAGCTTCTATGAAAAAAGAGGATACGCAACTGAGGAGATAAAAAGGAAAAGAGGAAATAGCTGGAGCAGTATAGAGGAGATAACAAGAAGAGACAAAGACATTCAGAGTCAAGAGAGAGATGAAAGAGTAAGAGAGTCTATAGATATAACAGGTGGTACAGGGAGATAGCAGAAATCAGAAGGCCAGAATACCTAGAGAAAAAAGGGAAAGAGAAGTCCATGATTAGGATAGCGAGATTTAGGCTATATAGGTAATGAGATGAGAGGTGGAAGATATTGGGAACCAATAGAGAAAAGAAGCTGTAGAATATGTGGTGCAGAACCAGAGACATGGGAGCATGTGTTAGAGCGATGCACAAGAGGAGAGGAGGAGGAGAAGCCAGAAGGAATTGGCGAGAAAGATCATAAGGATACTGAATAGTAAAGGAAAGGGAGAGAAATGGATGGCAGAGCTGGAGAGAAGAAGAAGGCAGGCTAATACAACGGCAAGTTAGTCAGAAAGATTAGAGAATAATACAGATGATGTTGAGGAGGATAAGCGGAAGGTATTGGATGCAAAGAGAAAGAAAGAGAGCGGATTGAGGGTGAAAATGGACGAGGACAAGTCGGTGGAAGCGAGGGTAAGAGAAAGAGAGGAGAAAGAAAGGAGAAAAGAGAGGAGAGGAGAGGAAAGCGGGAGGCCAAAGAGGACCGTGGAGGAAGAAGGAGCGAAAAGGATGAAGGAAAATCTCCTTATGGATACGGACGAGGACGAAGCAGATAGGAAGAAAAAAGAATAGGAGAAACTTAGGATGAAAAGGAGAGATGAAGAGAGATAAAGAGAGAAGCATTAAGGGAGAGGAAGGGGAGAAGAAGGTAAGATTGTAAGAATGTAAGAATAATCTTTAATGCAGTTATTTGCAGAGTGAACGTAGAATAAGAAAGAAGGAAGGCATCGAACAAGAGGAGGGAGAGAGCCGGAAAGAAAAGGGAAGAGCAGCGACAGAAAGGAGGAAGTCAGAGTGCGGAATTAAAGGAAGCTGAAAGAGATGACCAAAAGGGTGCCGGATGGAAGATGAAGGGAAGGGAAATGACCAGGTCGGGGAAAGAAGAAATAAGAAAAATTATATTATGAATGTATATGATTTTATTTGTACAGCAGAATTTGTAAAGGTTTTCTAACCCCGGAAGGGGAGTGAAATAAAGATTAATTGAAATTGAAATTGATTTCCCGAAATTAAAAAAACTATTCATTAAATTTAATACGGCTTTACGAAGCAATGCATCAGTTGAAAGGATGTTTAGTATCGGTAATTCTGTCTGTCAACCTTCAAGAGGTCGCCTACATGATAATATAATGGAGTATCAACTTTTACTAAAAATAAATCAAAAATATAGATAAAATTTAACGAGTTTATATTTTATTATTTTATAATCCAAATAACCCTATATAATCCTTGTAGTTTAATACGTTATTGAGATAATCCTAGATCTAAATAGTAGTGTAGTTTTATACATAATACATTTTATTTAAGAATTTTAAGTTTAAAATTATCATGTTAAAATTAAACTTTTTATTCTGTAATCTTGTTTTAACATTTAAAAAAAGTAACTGAAAAAGTAACTAATCGTTACTTTTTAAGTAACTGTAACGGTAACGAGTTACTTTTGAGAATCAGTAACTAGTAACGGTACTAGTTACTTTTTTGACTCGGTAACGAGTAACTGTAACTAGTTATTTTTAAAAAGTAACTTTCCCAACCCTGGAATTAGGTTAGAACAAGCGATGATATTTGCCACAGAAATGCTTTTAATTAGGTAGCAAGCACCAGAAAGATAATAATAGCACGTGACAAGCAACAAAAGACCTGCTGATGCCTGCAACAAAAAGGCCCGAAGGCAAGCTCACGGCAGAAAACGGATCACTCGAAGCAGGAGCAAGAACACAGCGTGACACACTCGATACTTACAGAGAGAGAGAGGGAGAGAGAGAGAAAGAGAGATAGATAGATAGATAGATAGATGTAATTTATTATGCCCAAGAAAAACTAAAGGGCAAAGATTAACAATACAAAAAAGAAAACAAAATGTGCATGCTCTCTTGCACAAATCAAATAAGTATAGAGCACAACCAATGGCTTATCACAACAGTATACACTGTAAAAGGCCTAGAACTGACGCAGCTTAAAAATAGGAACAATGTAAGTAGAGTAAAACTAAAACTAATACTGAGAATAAGACGCTACACAACTTACAAGCTGATAACAGGGAAAAACACCATCAAAAGCCCCGCACCAGCAATCGATATCATACAACCTCACGTGCCAACAGATACGCCCTGAGAAGACCTTTAAAGGAGACAATTGAGGAAGCAGAGGTAATATTACTAGGGAGAGAATGCCAAAAGTATATAGATGAAAGATGAAAGGAGTTTCTATAGGTGGTAGTTCTATGGGAAAGAATATGAAAGGTTTGGGATGCAACAAGACGGCGGTCAGATCTCCTCAACAGCGGATCAAGCAAAGCGAAATTATCACGCAGATACGAAGGAGAGTGCATGTAAAGTATGCAAAACATTTGACAGCCAAGAAAGTATAATCTCCTGTTTTCAACTGTAAGCCACCCCAATTGTCGCCTGAACGGAGTAATATGTTGGTCACGCTTGAGATCAAATATAAAGCGAATGCAACAATTCACAAGTCTCTGTAATATGGTGTTCAATTCTCCAGTCAAACCGTGATAGACTAAGCAGCAGTAGTCAATGTGCGGCATAATTAAAGCTAATACCAGCCTCATCCTTAACCTTGTGGACAAGGAGTTTTTGTTGAACTTAAGCTTGTACAAAGAATAATGCACTTTTTGAGAGACATGCAAGATATGTTTTTTCCAAGATAGGTTAGTCGTAAAAATTACACCCAAATTCTTAGCTTCGTTAACAAAGGGTAAAGGTGTATGATTTACAATAATAGGAGGAAGACAATGGAGGTCAATATCATTGACATAAGCCTGACTACCAAATATAAGTACCTTTGATTTTGCAGGGTTGAGTTTAAGACCATTCAACGTAGCATAACCGAAAATAGCATTCGCATCCCTTGAAATCAACTCAAGACCATGAAGAATGTCAGCGCGAGTACATTGGAGATATATTTGTACATCATCAGCGAATATCATATGATAAACAAAAGACAGGAATCCGCCTATATCATTGATATAAAGAGCAAATAGAAGTGGGCCAAGTACAGAGCCCTGAGGGACGCCAGTCGACGTGAAAAGCCACTCAGAAAAATTACCCTCATCATCGAATACGGCCTGAGAGCGGCCAGTAAGGTAAGAAAAAATCCACGCAAGAACTTCATCAGAAAAACCGATTTCTTTCAGTTTGATAAGCAAACGAAGATGTGGGACCGTGTCAAACGCTTTACTAAAGTCGAACAGAATCATGATTGTAATGAGTCTTTTATCAATTCCCATTCTAATGTCATCACAGACACATAAAAGAGCAGATTGCGTATTGAAGCCAGAACGATACGCAGACTGTCTGGGATTCAGCAGATTATGTTCATTCAAATAGTCAGTAATTTGTGAGGCTACCATGCGTTCGAGAATTTTTGACATTTCAGGTAGGTTAGCAATAGGTCGCGTATCAGACGGTGACAGTGGAGTGCGAATCTTAGAGAGAGGG
The DNA here is from genome assembly GCF_030848795.1 of Temnothorax nylanderi. Classification (NCBI taxonomy): domain Eukaryota; kingdom Metazoa; phylum Arthropoda; class Insecta; order Hymenoptera; family Formicidae; genus Temnothorax; species Temnothorax nylanderi. Next base: position 312,648 of record NW_027249242.1, read on the forward strand.
CGAATCAACGCACGTTTCCATGATGAAGGAAATATGGAAGCTTCAAGTGAACGATTAAAAAGAGGAATGAGCCACTGAGAAATAACGGGCCAAGCGATGCGAAGAACATAAAGCGGGATGCCATCATAGCCAGACGCATAGGAGAGAAAAGGTCCATTAAAGATGAGCTTATAAACAGAGTCCGGCTGAATAGTAGAGAAAACAAATTCAGGACGTTGAGAAGTGCAAGAAACTGAAACGATGGCAGAAGTAAAGTCGGCATATGTGCAAGGCAATAACGTACTAGACACTGAGACATAGTAAGAGTTAAGTTGATCAGGTGTGAAAAAGCGGAGAGGAGAAACAGACGTAGATTTAACCAGTCCCAAACGAGCAAGTTCCCTCCACATTTTAGCAGAGTCAGTAATATTGGTAAGGGAAGCCAAGTGAAACTCACTTTTAGCACGTTTGATGTCATTGTTAAGCTGGTTGCGAAAATGACGGTATCTAGCATAACCCAGTAGACTGTTTGAACGTTTGGCTTGCTTGTACAACTGATTGCGAGTACGGAGCCGGCAGTTTTACCCTACTGATGACCAGTCATTGCGATAGTAATCCTGCTCAGTACGAGAGGAACCGCAGGTTCGGACATTTGGTTCACGCACTCGGTCGAGCGGCCGGTGGTGCGAAGCTACCATCCGTGGGATTATGCCTGAACGCCTCTAAGGCCGTATCCTCTCTAGTCAAAGGTGGCAATGATATCTCTAGGAGTCTCGTGAGTCGAAAGGCTCAAAACAATGTGAGAGAGAGAGAGAGAGAGAGAGAGAGAGAGAGAGAGAGAGAGAGAGAGAGAGAGAGAGAGAGAGAGAGAGAGAGAGAGAGAGAGAGAGAGAGAGAGAGAGATAAGAAGATAGAATATGATAAGAAGCAAGTAACACTAAGCGAACTAAATAGTGTATATAAAACTAAGAACTAAAGCGCATCGCAATCTACAAACTAATAACAAGGTAAGAAAGCACTAACAAGGGGAGGACCAGGTAGTGCCCTCACCGATTTAAATAAATTTTTAATATGTTGTAGGGTTAACTCCCCACTAATTAATGGTAAAGTGGCACGATGCAATACTCGAGCATTTGCAAGATATTTGCATCGAAATTTACTTATTTAGTCTATTCGCCAGGTCGATTGAGCATTTTTATCCAGGTTGATGGCTTAAGTTAATGTTTTTTTTATGTTTTTTGGGTCGTAGAACAAGAATCTGTAAATAGTTTTTTCGTAAGTTGATGCAATAAAAAGTTATTAACAATTTATTTGTTTAAATTGCCCTAGCGATCAAACTATACATCCTATAAAAAAATAAACTAGAGAAAATTTGTTCCTCTTTTCACGACGAACAAAATGGCGTTTGAATTTTTCCAAAATCTTCATTATTGACGGAAATATGTCAATTTTTAGGTAATTACTGCCTACGCGTCGCGGAGTACCCTAGGAGCAAAAAAGGATAAAAAAGGAGCAAAAAAATAAATTAAATTAAAATTAAAGGAGCAAAACTCGTGTGGTACAATTGAGCGCGAGCGCGCACGCCTAGGGTACTCTGCGACGCGTAGGCAGTAATTACCTAAAAATTGACATATTTCCGTCAATAATAAAGATTTTGGAAAAATTCAAACGCCATTTTGTTCGTCGTGAAAAGAGGAACAAATTTTCTCTAGTTTATTTTTTTATAGGATGTATAGTTTGATCGCTAGGGCAATTTAAACAAATAAATTGTTAATAACTTTTTATTGCATCGACTTACGAAAAAACTATTTACAGATTCTTGTTCTACGACCCAAAAAACAAAAAAAAACATTAACTTAAGCCATCAACCTGGATAAAAATGCTCAATCGACCTGGCGAATAGACTAAATAAGTAAATTTCGATACAAATATCTTGCGAATGCTCGAGTATTGCATCGTGCCACTTTACCATTAATTAGTGGGGGGTTAACCCTACAACATATTAAAAATTTATTTAAATCGGTGAGGGCACTACCTGGTCCTCCCCTTGTAAGCCCTATAGCAAAAACTGAAAACTGATGTTATCCAATTCCATGCGCAAGCAAGTCGATATGTCCACAAAGGGAATTAGCGTTAAATTTGAGCAATACGGATAAGAAAATTTACATGTTGCATTATGCCGAACGATAAACGAGCTTAACAAGATCAGTATCGGAATCAATATGGATAACAGGTTCACCATCGGAATATTTAACACATATCTGGCCGTTCGTTACCCAGACATACTTATAGGACCTCTCCTTAGCAATACTCTTAGCCCGTTGTAATATATCATATGTGCTCTTGGATAACAACTCATTGACATAAATGTTACAATCTGAGTTACCACCGCATACGTCTTTTCGTTTAAGTACACCCTTTGCTCGCTTTTTGGAAATAACAAGATCGCGAACGGCACTCGAGGCCAAGGTGACAATGATCGAGCTAGAAGATGCAGCAACTGTGGAAGTCACTGACAGCGCTTTCTTAACAGCTCTAACGCCGAGAATATGGCATGATAAGTCCGGGACTTCTAATGCCTCTAGCACATTCTTGGCGAGCTCAGATGGAGCAACGGATAATGCCGATGGTAGACCAGATATGATCAACTCATTTCCACCATGAGTTCCCTGAAAAGACTGAGCAGATTTCGAGTCATGAATCTCACGAATAAGCTTAACATTATCTTGCTCCAATTTAGCATTCTGAGCCTCTAACGCCGCGATTCTCTCGCCATAATTTGTAATGATTTTCAGGAGCTCAGGTATTTGATCAAGTTTTCGCGCAAAATCCGTGTTTAATGACTCTTGTTGGTCGATAAAGGCAGTAATTCTCTTGTCAGACCTGTCAAACCTGGCAGTAAATTTCTTGTCAGATTCATCGAGTTTGGACAGAATCAACTGAAGCAATGCATCAATAGATTGCGATTGGGCACCAGAAGGGGCAACAGCCCCCGCGCTCGGAGAAGCAGAGCTGTGGTGATCGGCAGTTCGAGATATCTGAGGATCCTTAGGCGTAAGCGGCATGACTGACAAACAAGCTCTGCAGCAGTTATTAGCAGATTTAGTGATAAGGTATGTCTTGACGCAACCCGGGTGAAAAACGCGTTTGCACTCCACGCACGACACAGATAGACCAGCTATTGATTTAGTACACCTGGCACACGTACGCAGCATGAGTTATCAGTCGTGTAATAGATCAAAAAGTGAAAGACACTTAGCACGTCACTCAATGCAGAACAAATAGATCACGAGAGATGACGCAGATCAAAAGTAGCCAATCAGAGATCAAAATAAAAGTCAGTTCACATCGAGCACCGTGTTGCGTATAGATCGCACGGGATGTCGCAGAGATCAACCAGAGCCGCCAATCAACAGTCGCCTCGATAGCACGTGCTCAGAAAATAGCGTGAAGATAGAGTAGATCGGCAACGACGGGCGCATGCGCAGCTGAGATCAACGTTTTCCTCAGGAACAGCCAAGAGTTAGGTTAGACCAAACGATGACACTCGCCATAGAAATGCTCTTAGTTAGGTAGCAAGCACCAGGAAGATAACAATTGTGCGTGACAAGCAGCAAAAGACATATATATATATATATATATATATATATATATATATATATATATATATATGTGGTATTCCGTATATATAATTGTATATAAAGTCACCCTCCTGAGTGACTTTCAGAAGTTTTTAGCCGGCGGTCGTTTTTTATTAAAAACAATATTAAACAAAGGGCTTGCGAACTAGCTAGATCTTTGTGCTACCATAATATATTCTGAACAATAAAAATAATCAACAAACGTTTCGGCCATAACTGTGGCCTTCTTCAGTGTGACAATGACATTGATCGTTGAATAACGGAATAGTCGTTACATATTAAAATATTACAGTACCCCCTTATCTTATAGTCTTACATATTAAAATAATACAATACCTCCTTATCTTAACATAATTAAGCGCCAATCGCTTCCTTACATGCTACCGTGTATCGTCAATCGCATACATAACATCGCATCAATCCTAATCCCAGCTCGCCGAAGCAGGAAACACAGATCATCGTGTCCAATTTTTAGTTCGAGCGTCCATAAGTCGATTGAGGAAGGATCCGTCTCTATTGTCCAACACGTTGCGGTCAAGGGATAGATAGGACTGATGCCGAATGTCCTTATATGAATTATTTAATTTATAAGTGTTGAAATTAAACGTAATACAAATTAAATTTATTATTGATACCTTGCAACCGCAGAAACGCGTGTCAAAGAAACCTTGTTTAGCTGTGGTCGGTCTAACGTCAAATGCGAGAGTCCGAGAAATATCGAGAGGAACATGTGGAAGGGACTGAGAATAGGAGGGGAAAGGAACCTAAGTGGGAATCAGGAAGGAGGAAGTGCGTTAAGAATCGGGAGATAAGCTTCTGGCAATAATTCCGTGTCACTATGTTTATCCTTTATAAAAAAGTAGTACTGGTTTTAATACTGGAAAAAGTATTGGTGAAAGTACTGGAGACATAAGTACTCAAAGTACTACTAAATTCGACCATACTGACTTCGTCAGTACTCCTTCCCAGTATTCATCCAATACTCATTCAGTACTCCCTTCAGTACTTCCTCTAGTGTATTCCCTCCAGTACTCCCTCCAGTACTTTCTCCAGTATTCCCCCCAGTACTCTCCCCAGTACTCCCTCCAGTACTCTTTTAGTACTTATCGAATAATCGTGGGATACTAACGTGTGGTACAGGCGCAGTAGAGGAGAGTGGGCACCCTTGAACCACGTTTTTTCAAATCACATTAAAAATAATTTTTAATAACTTCATTATAATATAAATGAGACTATTCGATGTTTAATATAATAAACTTTGTTTGTAAATGATTTAAGAAGTAAATTTTCAGAAATATTTTGCAAAAATAATGATATTTCGAAATGCTGCGTTTGTCACAGTGGACCCCACGCGTGGTGTCGATTGAGCCATAGCCTAGGGTACACTGTGACATGTAATGTGAAAGGTAGGGTACCCTGTGACACGTAGTCTATTAACTCTTCTTTCTACAAAAAGGAAAAACCAAGACTGTGCTAGAGAACCAATTTATCAATAATCGTGTCATATTTGTTTCATCAGATGACCCAAGAAATTGAAAACTGAAAACAAAGTCCTACCCTTATGAAAAAGTAGTACTGGTTTTAATACTGGAAAAAGTATTGGTGAAAGTACTGGAGACATAAGTACTCAAAGTACTACTAAATTCGACCATACTGACTTCGTCAGTACTCCTTCCCAGTACACATCCAATACTCATTCAGTACTCCCTTCAGTACTTCCTCTAGTGTGTGTGTGTACTCCCTCCAGTACTCCCTCCAGTACTTTCTCCAGTACTCCCCCCAGTACTCCCCCCAGTACTCCCTCCAGTACTCCCACCAGTACTCCCTCCAGTACTCCCACCAGTACTCCCTCCAGTACTCTTTTAGTTTATCGAATACGTGGGATACTAACGTGTGGTACAGGCGCAGTACTTGCGCAGTACTATCCAAGTAGAACAAAAAGTCAAGATGATATCAAAATAACGTCATATTGATAGTTTAGTGTGTTAATTTAGTATTTTATTAATTTAGTATTTCCAAGATACGTTACGAAAAAGTAGTACTAGCAATCAGTACTCAGTACTGAGTGATCAGTACTCGTAGTATTGACAGTTTAGTATGTTAATACTCAAGAATATTGCAGAATGGTCAGTACTGTGCCTATTAGTTCTTACAGTACTGGCAGTACTATCATGATAGTACTCCGAATATTAATCTGGTAAAGTACTGACCACTTCAATACTTTGAAGTACTAATGAGTATTATTGCTTGTAGTACTGCCAGTACTGTAAGCACTGACAGACACAGTACTGACCATTCTGCAGTATTCATGAGTATTAACATACTAATACTCTCAATACTACGAGTAGGGGAGACCGGGGCCTAACCGTCGCCGGGGTTGAACCGTCAAATCAAATATCTCGGAACCTGTATATTGTGCGAACTCGCTATTAACATTGTAAACGCTGCTTATGGTACCCATGTGACCAACGGAGTTTCGGCAGGTTATCTGCCGTGTTATGATTTTTACGAGGGCAAACGTGTTTTCGGAAGGTAAAAGTGAAATTTTCTGCGCGTGGAAATTTTGTAATATCTGCAATAATATTTGCTCTCCAAATCTCGAGGTACGTGATTATAAAGAGTAATGCATGCTGAACACGAATCCAGTGTAGTTTTTTCATTATCGTTGATGTCTAATATTTCGTGGGCGATCAAACCTGAAACTTATGTTTGGGGCTTATCCGCCAGTAAGCACCCGGGGCTGGTCCGCCAGTCTCGTCACTGTGGCGCACCGGGCGCACGACTTCAGCTCACGGCGATTTCAGGTTAGGTTTCCCTTGAGCGTGATTCTGTCTTCCCTTGCACGTGCGTCAGTTTGTGTAGGAGGGAAATGGTACGCACGTATCGTCGCAAAACGGGTGTTTTGGCCGACCAAAAAGATGGCGGACCGTTGTTTTCGAGATCGCTCACGCTCACGGCACGTCGGCGAGGTACGGCGAGGCACGGCACGGCTCTGAGATCCCGCGATTTCCGCGCGAGAGTTGACATGCCGCGCGCGCGGTAGATCGTCCCGACTCCCGGCCGCGGTAAATCGTCGTTGTTGGTCGTTGTGTCAGTGACAGTCGCGCGTGCAACCGCATCGTCCAGCGTTCGCCGCATCGTCTCGGCGTCATTGTCGCCGCCGTTGTAGTGGTGGTGGTGTCGGTGGTGGTCATCGTCGTCGTCGTCGTCGTCGTCGTCGTCGTCGTCGTCGTCGTCGTCGTCGTCGTCGTCGTCGTCGTCGTCGTCGTCGTCGTCGTCGTCGTCGTCGTCGTCGTGGTGGTCGTCGTCGTCGTCGTCGTCGTGGTCGTGGCCGTCGTCGTCGTGGTGGTCGTGGCCGTCGTTGTCGTGGTGGTCATGGCCGTCGTCGTCGTCGTCGTCGGCGCGTCGAGGAATCGGCGCGAGGACGCCGTCGAGTCGGTAAAATGGTCGCGCTCCACCGCGAGCTTTTCTAACCCCCCTGTCGCTATTTATCGCTCCCCGCGAGAAACGCGGCTTGGTTAGGTTGCTCGAGGGTCCGCGCTGATCCTATGGCACCGGAACGCCGTCACGCGTATTCCCCGTGGTTGCCCGCGTTGACAATGTGACGTGCCGTTGGGGAGTTTACGATTTGGTTAACCTCTGTATTCACGTGCCTAAATTGTTTTATGGAATAGGTAAAACAATTATTTTTTAATAATGTTTTGCATAAAAATTTTAAATAAATTTTTATATTTTTCTCTTAAAAAACAATTATTAAAATGTATCCTATCATTTTTCAGGATTAGATGTACGTATATGTATTGAAAATGCAGTGTGGCGGATTAGCCCCGGGGGGGTGGCGGTTCAACCCCGGCATTTTTGAGATTTCAATTTTTGCACCATTGTCGTTGTTGCTCTATACCGGTTAAACAAAGCAACATAGATAAAAATTTCCTATATAAATTTTGTAGCTAAAGGTTCACTCTTTACAGTGGTATACCACTTTTAACTAAAATTATTTATTTTCTTGTTAAAAATCGGCACCGAAAAAAAACTGGCGGTTTAGCCCCGGTCTCCCCTACTGATCACTCAGTACTGAGTACTGATTGCTAGTACTACTTTTTCGTAAGGGTAAAGTAACTATTTAATGGAAATGGAAGCCTAAAAAAATTAATATTGTAACGCAATTATTATAATGCTCAAATCATAAAATATTTACATTATCCATGTCTGCCAATACAATATAATTTTTTATTTATATTGCATTTTATATAATGGCAATGTTATTATATATTTGACAGGCAAATCAAAATAGCTTCGAATCGATTTCGAAATGATGAAATATCGATGTCTTAACAGAAAATACATAATTTGCCTGTTTACAGTCTGGCGCGATGAATGTATGTCACAAATAATCTCTTCTTTTAAAAAATGTCATATAGCACAAACATCGAAATATAAATTTCAAATTTCGAGCATTATTTCGATATGATGTAATATCGATGATTTCGACGTCAATTAGATGTCGATTCGATGGGTCATTTCTCGCTGGGTAGGGCCTAAGTCAAATTTTTTAAATAAAAATCCCTATTTTTTATTGTACCATCTTTCTCTATTAATTAATTTGAACAACTTTTGTTTGAAAAATTCTTTTATTTTGCCTAATACTTTTTGAGATATTTAAGGAAAACTTGGTAACTTTTTCAATATTTAGCTTATGATATCTTAATAAGTGTTCCCTTATGAAAAAGTAGTACTGGTTTTAATACTGGAAAAAGTATTGGTGAAAGTACTGGAGACATAAGTACTCAAAGTACTACTAAATCGACCATACTGACTTTGTCAGTACTCCTTCCCAGTACTCATCCAATACTCATTCAGTACTCCCTCCAGTACTCCCCCAGTACTCCTACCTGTACTCCCTCCAGTACTCCCTCCAGTACTCTTTTAGTACTTATCAAATAATCGTGAGATACTAACGTATGGTACAGGCGCAGTAGGGGAGAGTGGGCACCCTTGGACCACGTTTTTTCAAATCACATTAAAAATGTGAATTTAAAAATTTTAATAACTTCATTATAATATAAATGAGACTATTCGATGTTTAATATAATAAACTTTGTTTGTAAATGATTTAAGAAGTAAATTTTCAGAAATATTTTGCAAAAATAATGATATTTCGAAATGCTGCGTTTGTCACAGTGGACCCCACGCGTGGGGTCGATTGAGCCATAGCGTAGGGTACACTGTGACATGTAATGTGAAAGGTAGGTAGGTACCCTGTGACACGTAGAAGAGATCTGTTTAAATCCTGTTTATTAAAAATCTTTGGTCAATTGCAAAACCAAGACTGTGCTAGAGAACTAATTTATCAATAATCTGTGCCTATTAGTTTCTTACAGTACTGGCAGTACTATCATGATAGTACTCCGAATATTAATCTGATAAAGTACTGACCACTTCAATACTTTGGAGTACTAATGAGTATTATTGCTTGTAGTACTGCCAGTACTGTAAGCACTGACAGACACAGTACCGACCATTCTGCAGTATTCATGAGTATTAACATACTAATACTCTCAATACTACGAGTACTGTTCACTCAGTACTGAGTACTGATTGCTAGTACTACTTTTTCGTAAGGGTTTGCCAGAGGCAAAAGTGGTATAGAGGACTTTTTGACTTGATTTTGTCTTAAGAATATGCTGTTGCAATAGCACTCCAATTTTTTAAAATATTTGTAAACACTCCAAGAAGATGCATACACAAATATTTAAAAAAAATTGGAGTATACTATTGCAACAGCACATTTTTGAAATAAAATTAAGTTAAAAAGTCCTCTGTACCACTTTTTTCTCTGGCAAACAATCATCAAGATATCAAGCTAAATATATATTGAAAAAGTTACCAAGTTTTCCTTAAATATCTCAAAAAGTATTATATATTATATAAAAGTATTATATAAAAATATGGTACAATAAAAAATAGGGGTTTTCAAAAAATTTGACTTAGGCCCTATTGGGCTCAATACAGGCCCTGGATCCAAAATCCAATAAGATCGTCTATTGGCCCCCTTCAAACCTTTCAACTTTTATCTGAAACACTTTTCCAATAAACCAAGCCGTCAATTGACACTTAACGAAAATTAACACAATAACATTTAAACGACACCCAACGATAAAGGGATCATGGCGACACTGATTAAATCGACATAGAACATTAAAGGTTAACACTCTGTTAACACCAAACCAACATCCAACGATGAGGATCAATCTCCAACCTACACTAAACATTGAGGCTTAATCCCCAACCTACACTTATCATTGAGAATAAACTCCCAATATACACTCATCATTGAGGATTAAACCCACAATTTACCTAAACCTTAATGGTCAACACTCAATCTACACCTAAATTTAAGTGTTGACACTTAACTTTGATGACAACACTAAACTTACGCCCAAATTTGAGTGCTAACTCTCAAATTTGGGAGTAAGTTTAGTGTTAACACTCAATTTGGGTGTTAACCATCAAAGTTGAGTGTACTTTTTCATAAGGGCAATGCTTACACTTTTATTTTTTCTCTCGCTCACTTTATCAGTTATAACACAGTATGAGTTATACTGTGGTCATATGTCATAAATTAACATATACTATACACTATCTTTACTAAAATATACTCAAAGCGGAAATATCCCATTAATGGCGGACGACCAATCCGCATCCTGCAGCCTCGGTGTTCTACCCTCACTAGAGGATCCCTATGGTCTGCACGGGCATCACTGCCCTCTCGTGTCAAAAATGGGAAAGTGACACACCAGCCGCCATTTTTGTCCGACGACGACGACGTGGACGTTTCTTAAATAAAAATTTCCACATTTGGACTTTGCATCGCAATATCTCCGCTTGTAGGGCACGTAACGGAAAAATAAAGACACTTTTATTATATAAATTTGGTCCAAGCTATCCATTAAGCCTAGTTAGAACTTGATCCGTTCACTGGTTATCGAGATCTCAAAATCTCGGGTACTCGCAACTCGTCGCGTCGCGTAAATGATCCACGGTGCGGTCTCGCTTCGCGTATACTTGGCGCGAGACACTTCCGTGTCTCTTCCCTTATAGAAAAATACACTCAACCCATAGAAAAACCCTTAAAGTTGGGTGTGATTTCGGACCGCCAATAGAAGGTTAACCATCATTTAAATGGTTAACGTTCTATTGGCGGTCTGAAATCACACCCAACTTTAAGGGTTTTTCTATGGGTTGAGTGTATTTTTCTATAAGGGTTGATCCACGGTGCGGTCTCGCTTCGCGTATACTTGGCGCGAGACACTTCCGTGTCTCTTGATATCAAAGATTTTATATTTTTACGATTTCTACATGTACTTGTGACAAGAGAGTGAAATTCGTACAAAACTTATCTTTTTCAAAAAGAAAGTAAAAAGAATGCGCCAAGTGTACGCGCTCTATACAAAATTTTTATTGAAAGAAATTTTGATCCAATTTGAGCTTATAATACCGTTCGTATTTTTTACTACAAAAATAATGATATTGCAGGTTTGCGCCAAACAAATATGATAAATTAGCAATATTTGATTTTCTTAATCGAGGTTTTTTTTTTATTATACTTATTGTGTACCTGTACTATTTTTTAATTCCATAATTTATATTCACATACAAAAAACACTCTACGTGTCTTCTTTATGCCACGTATGCCAAATATGTTTGTAGCATATGCTATGTTGCTGTACACCAGTAACATAAGAAGGGCATGCTAAGTATATTTGTGTGTAAATCTAATAATAAATAGTAAAAAAAAAACAGAACATGTACGCAACAAGTATAATAAAAAAAACATGATTAAGAAAATCAAATGTTACTAATTTATCATATTTACTTAACGCCTTCTAATATCATTGTTTTTTGTAGTAAAAAATATACATGGAATTATAAGACCAAATTAGATCAAAATTGTTTAAAATAAAGATTTTGTATGGAGCACGTACACTTGGCTTATTCTTTACCTTATTTTAAAAAAGGTAAGTTTTATACAAATTTCTCATTTCTTTGCCAACCTTAATTGATATCATAGTGATACTATGAACATCAAGACAGGTATTATATAATACGTAAAAAAGAAATAAGTATGTAAAATACACAGCACTTTTCTAGATTATCCGAAGAAAATAATTGAAATCATGAATGGCACAGAAGCATATAGCTCCTGGAACGGTATTGACTCTGGCGAGGAGATCGTTATTTCTGGTATTGCTGGTAGATTTCCGGATTCAGATAATATGAATCAATTACGAGAAAATCTATTTAATAAAAAAGATCTTGTTAGAGCTGATCATGGACGATGGAAGAGAGGTGATTAATTCATATACCTAGGATAGTTCTGCATTTATGCCTGATTGGTGGATATAGGATATGCCATATCCCTTCTGCAATAATTAGTGGTTATATGTTAAGGATATGTATTTTAAACTAAAATTTTATTAAAAAGTGAACAAGGAGTGTAACGCCTTTGCATGAAATTATACATTTTGTTAGATCATCCAGACGTACCAAACCGTATGGGAATAGTTAATAATTTGAACAAGTTTGATGCGGATTTTTTCGGATTATCTTTCGACCAAGCGCACACACTCGGACTTGACACGAGAATGATACTGGAACATTCTTATGAGGCAATTATCGACGCAGGGATCAATCCGAAGCAATTGCGAGGAAAGAATACTGCCGTGATCATAGCGGTATCCTATTCTGAAACGCAAGCTAAATTTTTGTTTGAGGATCTTGAGGTACAGAAAATTATTAATTGATAAGTTTAATAGAAGAGATTATTGAATTTATCATTTGTGTGCGAGAATTTGTAATCGTTAACTTTCTGCAATTAGATGGATGGTCTGAATCTTATTGGATGTAGCAAATCTACAATAGCAAACATGATTTCGTACCATTTGGATCTGAAGGGACCATCGTATGCAATCGATTCAGCTTGTAGCTCTGGTCTCTATGCCATGGCTCTTGGTTATCATTATATCATGTCGGGCAAATGCGAAGATGCGATAATTGGGACTGCACAATTATGTCTCAATTCAATTATAAACCTGCAGTTCGCTCGTCTTGGTACTTTTATTGAAACGAATTAATCTTGTAATATATTAAACATAAAAATTAAAGGATTACATTTTCTCATTCACGAACAATAAACAAATTTCAACGGGCTGTGTAGTTTTAGTAAAAACATTTGTGATAAGATTTTTGTCAAAGTCAAATATGTCTTTTCGATAAGACAAGTAATCTTTTAATTTTTCTGTGTATATAAATATTATATACGTGTACTAGGTGCGCAACTAAGTTTCCGGGTTTTTTTGATCAATAAAAAATGGAAAATTTCAAGAGAAATACAAAAAATGGTTTATTCAAAGTATCGTCCCTCGCTAGCTATACATTTTCGCCATCTCTCTGGCAATACATGAATACCGCGACAATAAAACGACGCGTCTTTGGACCGAAACCATTCATCCAACCAATTTTGCACTTCTTCGAAATTGGTCAAGTGTAGCCCAGCCAAGCCATGCGCCATCGACCGGAACAAGTGATAATCGGAAGGCGCCAGGTCTGGCGAATACGGCGGGTGCGGTAGCAGATCCCATTTCAGCGTTTTGATGGTGTCCTGGACGATGGAACTGCGATGGCACGGAGCGTTGTCGTGCTGCAATATCACTCGTTCGTGTCTCGTGTCCCATTCTGGCCGTTTTTCGAGCAATGTATGGTTTAAATTGATCAGTTGTTGTCGGTAGCGATGCCCATTGACAGTTTCGCCCGGTTTAGCAGCTCATAGTACACGATTCCTTTCTGGTCCCACCAAACGCAGAGCATTGTCTTCTTTCCAAAACGATTTGGCCGTGCCGTCGATGTTGATTCTTCACCAGGTGAAAGCCACGATTTTTTGCGTTTGGGATTCTCTAAATATATCCACTTCTCATCGCCAGTAACAATTCGATGAAGAAAACTCTTTCTTTCATGCCGCAAAAGCAAAATTTCGGAAGTGGCTCTTCGATTTTCCATCTGTCTCTCAGTCAACTCATGCGGCACCCATTTTCCTTCCTTTTGAATTTTTCCCATGGCATGTAAACGTTTGGAAATACCTTGGTGAGTCATGTTTAATGCCTCCGCAAGTTGATCTTGTGTTTGCGTATCATCTTCATCCAATAACGCTTGCAGATCGGCGTCCTCAATTGTTTTTGGTCTTCCGGAGCGCTCCTTGTCCTCACCCAAGTAGAACAAATCAGTCATGAAAATATCAAAATGACATCATTCTGTAATCATTTTTTACGCGTCATCATGACGTCAAAATGGCCCATTAGAAGCATTTAATCTTGATTAATCACTACTTCTCCTTGACTTTTATTTGAACTTTTCGTTCTATTTAAGAATATACTCAAAATATGTTATGAAAACTGAAGAAAATTATGACTAATCATGCAATTTGTAACAATATATACTGTTACATATATCACGAGTCTCGTAAAACAGCATGTCACAAGTCAGTCATTTCAAACTGATTCTTGACGTTGACCATATGATGACATAAAATTCATCATTTTAATGTCATCTTGACGTTTCTGTGATTAACTTGTTCTACTTGGGCAGTGTCAAAATCGCCACTTCTGAAGCGTTTAAACCAATCTTCACAGGTAGTTTTCGATGGTGCATGTTTGCCGTAGGCCTCCTCAAGCAAACGACGTGCTTCAGCTGCATTTTTTTTCAAGTTAAAGCAGAAAAGCAAAGCTTCCCGCAAATGCTGTTTATTTGGCACAAAACTCGACATCTCCGTTGTTAGAAAAAATATTTTTGCGTTGCGATATGTGTTTATATAACGACTGGTTATTGTTAACAGATGTCCAAGCTATAACTTCAGACAACTTCAGACATGTAAGTCGAGTACATGTGTTATTGGTGCCATCTATGTGTGAAACCCGGAAACTTAGTTGCGCACCTAGTATGTATATACGAGGGTCAGTACGAAAGTAATACGCCTCCTAATATTTTTCTTTCAAATCTGGCGCCATAGAAAATTTTGCGTTTCAATGAGTTGTCATTTGAAGTCTCTAGTTGCGAGTTATGTTGAGTGGTATTGTGATCATTTACGTGAGTGTGTCACACAAGCAGTTTGAACTGGTGTGTGTTTCAGATGCGCGTAACAGACAAGGGCGGTGGTTGAATTTCTTATCGTGGAAGAAGTGAGTTCCAATGGCTGCGTTCAGCGGAGAAAGCAGCTCAATGCGCGCTCAATGATTCTTTATTATGATTGGTTTCTACACTTGGATCCAGGGAAGAACTAAAGGCAAACCATTTAAAAAAATTACTCATTGCTCGCTAAATTGCTCTTTCTGCTGCACGCAGCCATTGAAATTTATTCGCGTCTCAGAAATGTTTATGATAACACCGTTTCTGAAATACAAATGAATTTCAATAGGACTCGCTTCTTCCACGGTAAGAAATTCAATCACCGACCTTGTCTGTTACGCGTATTTAAAATACACACCAGTTTGAACTATTCGTGTGACACACAAACATAAACTGATCACAACACTACTCAACATAATATAACTAGAGATTTCAAGTAACAACTCAGTATAATGCAAAATTTTCTATGGCGCCAGATTCGAAAGAAAAAAAATTAGGAGGCATTAGTTTCGTATACCGATCCACATATGTATATATGTATATATTGAGAGATGTATACCATATTTTTATTATTTAGGTGCTTTGTCACCCAACGGTTACTGCAGACCTTTTGATATCGCTGCAAACGGTTATTCACGTAGCGAAACGATAGGAGTGATATACCTTCAAAAAGCAAAGAATGCGAAAAGGATTTATGCTATATGTCCTCATATTAAAACAAACAACGATGGTTACAAGGAAGAAGGAATAGTACATCCATCGATGCTTATGCAAAGTGCTTTGCTAACGGAATTTTACGATGAGTGCAGAATATCAACATCTTGCTTGGATTACATTGAAGCACATGGTACCGGTACTAAAATCGGCGATCTTCTGGAAATCAATGCTATTTATAACGTTTTGTGTAAGAACAGAAAAAATCCATTAATGATCGGCTCCGTAAAATCCAATCTTGGTCATGCTGAAGCTGCAAGTGGTTTTACTCAGATCGCTAAGGTAAAACAAGTAATTTTCGCATTTATTTATTATTTTAAAATTTATGTTTATTTTACGCAATACACACGCACGCACACAGGAAGATTTATTTTACGTAAAAATTGTTTGACAAGTCATTCTATCGTACTCGAGCACAAAGGTTAAAGGATCGCGAGAACCTTCTATTACATTATATTACCTTCTATTACACGGTTATCTCTAGAATTAACATAATGAGATACATATGGAGGGGTAAAAGCCATAGTGGTGTAAGTCAAACTTTTTTAAAATATTGATTTGTGTGCATAGATGCAATCTATACAATATATAAATTGTATCTATGCACACAAGTCAATATTTTAAAAAATTTGACTTACACCACTATGGCTTTTACCCCTCCATATAATATATGGTAAGTGAAATTTTGATCGATAAATAATTTTGACAAATAAAGATGTACCATCTTTGGTTGAGCTGGATTTGATTTTTTTGTGAATTTATTTCAAGTTTATTTTAAGTTAAAAATTTTTTACAGTGACTTAAATGATGCTGATATACATTAGCATCAATAAGTTAAATCAATTTAAATATGTTGAACTTATGGTTTCAACGAAAAACTGTGTTTCAAGACTAACGAATAATTGGCGCTCAGTTTTAGTGAAAAAAGTATATAAGTTCACACAAGAATAATATTAAGCTATAAAGATCCAGCTCGACCAAACGTGGCATATCACTACTTATTTATCAATAATATATAAGTCAATATCTAACAAATTAATTCATATTTACATTTTATAATTGTTATTGATTTTTAAAGGCAATAATAGCATTTGAAACCGGTTTTGTTCCACCAAATATCAATTATACATCACCACGAAATATAGATGCCTTAATAAATGGAACTGTTCGTGTCGTCGAAGAACCGATGCCACTTAAAAACGGTTATATAGGTATCAATTCTTCCGGTTTCGGGGGAGCTAATGCTCACATGTTATTAAAGTGGAACCTCAAACAAAAAGTTAACAATGGAACACCGAGTAATGACTTGCCAAGACTTGTAATATTATCTGGGAGCACTGAAGAATCAGTGAAGTTATTCTTAAACGATGTTAGTAGACATTTCGAAAGCAATTTCAACAAGATCTTTTTAGTGATTAATCATTATATCATACTTTTTGCTTTAAAAAATTTTCGATTATAGGTCGCTAATCGTCCGATAAATATAGAATATATCCGTTTAATACACGACGTCTATGGGGACAGCATAGATGGTCACTTATGGAGAGGATTCACTATACTGAATATTTTGCAACAAGATTCAATAAGGGAAATTCAAAATTGCGAGAATGCGAAAAGACCTGTTTGGTTTATATTTTCTGCTTTAGGCTCGCAATGGCCAGGAATGGGTATATATGTATTTAATGTTCCATACTTTATTTACAGTAGCATTTAAATAATGATATATTTTTTAATTAAAATCAGGTCGAAGCTTATTAAAATTTCACGTCTTTGCAAATGCGATAAGAGTGTGCGACGTTACTTTAAAACCATATGGTATAGGTGTCGCGGATATTTTGACAAAGACAGATGAAAAAGTGTGCGAAGACGCGTTACACATGTTTGTTGGCATTGTTGCTATTCAGGTAAAATATACTTCGAAGCTATAAAATAATGTCAATTATACTATATTTATTGATGAAGCAATATAAATTCTTTCTACGTCATTTTATCCTACTACAGTGGAATTATCTCCTTACATAACTACATTTATTTCACCACACTTTATTGATTTATTAGAAATGAATTCTTCAAAGTAATTCAGCTATAAAATTATTTGTATAAATTTTTAGATCGGTTTAGTAGATCTCCTAACATCATTAGGAATTATTCCGGATTACATGATTAGCCATTCTGCTGGTGAACTTGGTTGCGCGTACGCCGATGGATGTCTCACCATCGAACAAACTATTTTATCAGCATATTTTATTGGTTTGGCGTGTGCCGAAGGAAAAATAATTCGTAGCTCTATGGCAATTGTCAGTCTTGATTACGAGTGTCTTAAAAACATGTGTCCAGTGGATATTGAAATAATATGTCGCAATAGCGAGAATAGCAGCGTTGTGAGTGGACCCACAGAATCCGTGCGAGAATTTATGAAAATCTTGCAGGTAGGATTGAATAGCTCTCATATTTCATAAGCGAATGGAAAACTTCGTTTAATGATCTTCAAAGTATCGAACTTGCCGCATTTGCATATATTAAATTTGTACTTTTGTATTGTCAGATCAATAATATTCACGTGAAAGAGGTACACTGCAATGTACCGTATCACACTTCTTATCTTGCATCTGTGGAAATTCAACTCTTGCTTAATTTAAACAAAGTAATATTACGGCCGAAGAAACGGAGTCCAAAATGGATCAGCACTTCCATACCTCGCACCGAATGGTTCACCTCAGCATCAAAATTATCATCGGCGGACTATCATACATATAGTATATTAAATACCGTTCTCTTTGAACAAACAACGCATCTAATTTCAAGTAACGCAGTGACCATCGAAATTGCGCCAGATATCGTTCTGCAGCACGTTCTGAAAGAATCCTTGTGTTCGGAAGTAATGAACGTTGTATTGACTCGACGCACTGAACAAAATATTGACGTAATTTTACAAGGAATTGGAAGGCTGTATAACTGTGGCTTACAGCCGAAAGTTGCTAATTTATACCCGCCAGTGGAATATCCAGTTAGTCGAGGAACTCCTATGATTTCCCCATCGATCAGGTACAAGATATTATTTGAAATTGCAATTTAGATGATGTCTACATAAAAGAAATTAAAAATATATGTTTATATTATTTATAATTATATTGTAAAATTATTAATATAATATATATTATTAATTATAATTATATTTATTAGGTAATAAATTAATATTATCGAATCTGTTATTATTATTTAAATATATATATTACATATATAAATAATAATATATCTATTTCTTATATATGTAATTATATAATGTACAAACAAGCATTCTAATGCCACATTAGATGGGATCACTCCAAAGATTGGTATATACCGAGTTTTGAAACACAAACGTCCATAAAATCTCGAGAAAGATATGTCGAAATCTCACTCAACGATGAGGACTATATGTACGGTCATATAATCGATGGAAGAAATTTGCTACCCGCAACGAGTTATCTTGTACTCGTTTGGGAAACTTTCGGTATGATGAAAGGGATAACATACACAACAATACCGATAATATTTCGAGATGTAAACTTTATTCGCGCTACTCACTTGACGAAAAGTAATGCTGTAAAATTGATGATTGCGATACAGAAAGGTATTTATGAGATGAGTTGTTTTAAAGTAGCATCGTATAAGAATGTATGTAAAATAATCGGATATATAAAAATATTACAGATGGGAAGTTTGAAATAACCGAAAGAGATAGCGTTCTTGTGACAGGTACAGTGCACGAGATATCGAATCCAGAACAGGAAATGATTCGGACAGATCTATTACCGGAGATTAACGATGAAGAAGAATATATAACTGCTCGAGATATCTATAAGGAGTTGAGACTGCGTGGTTACCAGTACAGCGGCTGGTTTCGCGGAATACATAGCGCATCTATTTCAGGCAACAAAGGACATATTGTTTGGAAAACAAATTGGGTAACGTTTATGGATACTATGATACAGATGTATATTATTGGATATGATACCAGAGACTTATGTGTTTCGACGAGCATTCAGAAGTTGGTGATCAATCCTAAGCTTCATGCATCGATGCTACGAAACAGCGTGGCTGGCATGGAAGATACGACATGCAAGGATAAAAGTAAGTGTTCTTCAATCACTTGTTGAGCTATTTTGTTTTGACGAATGTCGCGTAAGAAAATTTCTGATGTGATATATAAGGCGTATTATTTTGTCTTATTGCAGCATTACCGATACGAATATACAGAGAACTAGACACGATTATAGCTGGCGGAATAGAGATTCGAGGCTTAAAAACCACTCAGATCTCTCGCCGAAGATTGGCTCAGGATGTTCTTATCGAAGAACACGTATTTGTAGCTCATCATGATCGCGCTAAGATTTCTTTGAACGAAGCGACTCGAATATCGGCGCAACTCGCGCTGGAAGATCATCAAATTATCCAAGTGAAAACCATCGAGCTAGTGGAAGATGTTGACGATGTCGCACCAGAATATCTTTCTTCTTCGTTGCTGCTTGAGACTTTTGGTGATGTGCCATTGATACAAACGAACATCATTGTATTAACATCGCCGAATCGTTTTAGTCCAGCAGATCTACCGCAGAACATTTCAATTAGAGATTTAAACAAACCATCTGTAGATGACAAAGCCTTAATAGTTGCCGGATTCAACCTTTTGACCAAGCAACAAGCCTCGTTAGAACGACTTTTGTCATTTCTGAGAGAAGGTGGTTATCTGTTGTCACGTGAGAAATGCGACGTAGTTAACTACACCAAATATTTACAGCAATACGAATTAAATGTTATTCTTGAAAAGCGCACCGACAAAGAAATGATTGTGCTTCTGAAGAAGAAAATTCTGATAGAAAAGAGAATTGTTGTCTATATAAATAATAATAATTTTAATTGGCTGGAGGATCTAAAACGGCTTGTGAGCGATGAGAATAAGCTCGAGGAAAAGAGTAGGATTATAATTGTTGGAGAGAGAGATTTTGAATGCGGTTTATTAGGTTTTGTTAACTGTTTGAGAAAAGAGCCAGGCGGAGAGTTTGTTAGGAGTGTGCTTATTCAAGATGAGAAAGCCCCTAAGTTTTCTCTACAGGATCCTTTCTATATACATCAATTGCAAAAAGATATGTTCATTAATGTATTGCGATCTAATGAGACCTGGGGATCATATAGACATTTGCGATTACCACGACCGGAAGCCGAACCCGTACCTACCGCTCATGTATGCCAAACGGTATGCCACATGAATCTTTTCAAAGCATATCGATATACTTTATCAATGTACAATAATATTATGTATTTTCGTCTTTTGAGTACTGTCACACGATATAAAATTTCGTTTTATATATATGTCACGTATTATGAAATTGATATTTTTCTATAGGCCCGTGGTGATCTAGGTACACTTTGTTGGATAGAGAACAGTCTATCTGTCGAAGCCCGTCGTGAGGATTTGGTGCGTGTGGTTTACTCATCGCTCAATTTCAAAGATGTAATGCTTGCGACTGGTAAATTAGTATCTGGTCAAGCGATCTCGCGAGGACGATTTCAATGTACTCCCCTTGGGTTTGAATACGTAGGATTCGATGCCAACGGGCAACGTGTAATGGGAATCCGTAATAGCGAGTAAATAATGCTCCAAAAAATAATTACGTTGCGTAATATTATAGAATTGAAACTAAATAAAGATTATTCTTTCTAGTTGTATTGCAAACGTCGTTGTGAAAGATAAAGATTTCTGCTGGAAGATACCCGATGCGTGGACATTCGAAGCGGCGGCGACAGTCCCGTGCGTTTACAGCACGGTTTACTTAGCCTTATACATACATGGGAAAATGAAAAAAGGCAATAAGATACTTATACACTCTGGTACTGGCGGTATTGGACAAGCAGCTATTCACCTCGCTCTCAAAGAAGGATGCGAGGTGTTCACCACTGTGGGCACGAGAGACAAACGGAACTTTATTAAGAAGATGTTTCCGATCATTCTGGATGAACATATTGGAAATTCACGAGATACCAGCTTTGAACAAATGATAATGCGAGAAACAAACGGTCGCGGCGTCGACATCGTGTTAAATTCATTGGCAGAAGAAAAGTTAATCGCGTCCATTCGTTGCTTGGCGCAAAATGGTCGTTTTCTGGAAATCGGCCAATTTGATCTCATTTCTAACAATACGCTAGGTATGTCTGTGTTTCGGAAAGGTATTAGCTTTCATGGGATTCTACTCGATAAAATGATGTGTCCTGGCGATCACAAGTATAAGTCGCTGTTGTCCAAAATGATAGCCGATGGTCTTAAAGATGGAGTCATCAAACCAATTCAAGTAAAAGTTTTTTCGAAAACAGAAATCGAAGAAGCTTTTAGATACATGGCGAGTGGAAAACACATGGGAAAGGTACGCTAGTATTGATTAATAGTAGCATAGAGAATTATTCATAATAGTGTTACGCTCGCCGCGCGTCCGCCGCACTTCCTCACTCACACTCACGCGCGACGCGTACTCCGACACTCACACAAGGAAGTAAGGCTCGTTAAACAGAGAAAAGGAACTTATTTATTTATCTAGCTCGTTTATACAGGGAGCTCGGGTAAACACGTTCGAACGTGACGGATTCCCGGACCGTAATCTGAACATCAATGATAAATAACAACCGTCGCTAAGGACGATTCGCGTCTTCTTTTACGGGAGAGACAGAATTCCAGAACATAGCGGGCGACTCGCATGACGCGCGGTACGGGTGTACAGCTCGGGCGTAACAATAGTTTTACAGAACTTACCTATTTTACATATAATGTGCATTTTTAACATATAAATATATATTTTTATAGATAATTATAAAAATCCAGGAAAAGGATAAACCTCTAGACAAGCCCATTGTCGCATATCGTCGCTATTACTGTCTCAGAAATAAAAGTTATATTATATTGGGAGGTCTAGGTGGATTTGGTTTGGAGTTGACCGATTGGTTAATATTTCGAGGCGCCAGGAATGTCGTGTTGATATCGCGAACGGGAATGAAAAATGGGTATCAACGCATGAAAGTTCGACTATGGAAGTCGTACTGTGTAAATGTGCTGATTATCAAGGATATCGATGTTGCTGATCCCAAGGACTGCGAATACCTCTTGCAAACTGCCGAAAGGAAAGCGCCGGTGGACGCGATATTCAATCTCGGTGTGGTGCTGAAGGATAGCGTGTTGAAGAATCAAACCGCGGAGACCTTCGCGGAGTCCTTCCAATCGAAGGCTCGAGCAACGCAAATATTGGACAAACTTTCTAGAAAGATTTGCTCCCAACTGCGGCACTTCGTGGTATTCTCTTCCGGTGCCTGCGGTAGAGGAAACGCTGGACAGACTAATTATGGCATGGCCAACTCTATCATGGAGAGGGTGTGCGAGAAGAGAGCGGAGGAAGGATTACCCGGATTGGCGATTCAGTGGGGATCTGTGGGTGACGTGGGTATCGTCGCTGACATGCAGGGGAACGATAAGGAACTGATTACCGACCGTGCCGGCATATTGCACCAAACGATATCTTGCTGTCTCGACGAGCTCGATAAATTTTTAATTCAAAGCCGACCGGTTGTAAGCAGCATGATCGTAGCTAAAAAGAAAGAAAGATCTTCTGGATTTAACAGTCTGATAAAAACTGTCGCCAATATTTTAGGTATCTGGTTCAAAGTATAGACTTACTTTTTGCATATACTTATTATATTCTTTATTAAATCAGTTTATAGTATGAGTAATACATTAAAAGTCATAATAATTTTTTATATTACAGAGATAAAAGACATGAAGTTAGTAAGTCAAAATTCATGTCTGGCCGAACTTGGAATGGACTCCATGATAGCCGTGGAAATTAAACAAACTCTGGAACGAGAGTTTGACATTTTTTTGACTGCGCAAGAGATACGAAATCTCACCTTCGTGAAGCTTAATAAGATGCAATCATTTTGAATTTCGGTACAGTACTTCGACATAAAGTTGAGTTTAATTGGGGTCATTGGGGTATACTACTGTAAAGTTCCGACTTCCCTCTATCATTACATACTAGTGCTATCCTTCTTAGAGTGTATATGAAGTTATTGCAAACTATCAAATTGAAGATAGAAAAGAAGCAAATTCGTACGATTATCTTATGTGAGTTCAAATTGAGTTGTAAAGCTTGGGAAACTGCACGCAATATCAACTAAGAAACATACAGTCTCACAAATTCCGTAGCAGAAACGAAAGCTTAGAAGATAAAGCGGGTCGGCCTGAAGCTCTTGATAATGATTAATAAAGAGCTATTATTCATGCGGATCCACTGAAAATCACTAGAGAGATTGCACAAATTATGCTTTACATAGACCATTCAATGAGCTGAGATATTCACATTTGAAGTTGAAGATTAAAAGCCGCAATTATTTTTGCACTAACCTAATAATAAAACGTTGTTACATATATATTTAAAACAGAAATCGTTTTTGTTCGACCCAACTAGCCAAAAAATTAATATATTTGAACTCACAACGTTTCGGCCATAATTTCGGCCCTTCTCAAGTGAGAAAATTAATCAAGCCATACATATATATTTTTACAAAACGACAAACGACCTTTTAGAAAAGGCTAAAAAAAACGCATTAAGTGTACACGCTCCATACAAAATGTTTATTAAAAAAAATTTTGATTTAATTTGAGCTTATAATTCTATTGTATTTTTTACTACAAAAACAATGATATCAGAAGATTTGCGCCAAGTGAATATAATAAATTAGTAACGTCTGATTTTCTTAATCAATTTTCTTTATTAGACTTGTTGTGTATCTGTTCTTTTTTAGAACAGATATATACAACCTGCTGTTTTTTTATTATTTAGATTTACATACAAAAAATACTTATCATGCCCCAAATATATATGTTTATAGCATGTGTCACACGAAAAACATAAAAAAACACGTTTTTTTTTAAAAGAACAGGTATACAACAAGTATAAAGTAAAGTAATAAAGTAACATGATTAAGAAAATCAGACGTTGTACCAATTTATCATATTCACTTCGCGCAAATTTTCTGATATTATTGTTTTTGTAGTAAAAAATACAAATCAACATTTCACACAAATCTGTCCATATAAATCTTGCAATATTGGGATATATAACAAACCTTAGCGAACAATATTCGCCGGTAAACAGTAAAGCTGGTTTAAACTTGTCAACTTTTAATGCACAAACGCAGTCGAATGCTTCTGCGAGATATGTGGGCGTCATTGTTTATTTTTAAATCAATCATCTGATTATATGCTGAAGATAAGCGTATTTATCGTATTTTACAAATCTGCTGATTAAATGGATACTTCACATAGTGGTGTTATGTGCGGAACCGCTTTCTCGGTCCCGCACTGCATTTGCCCGCCTAACAAAATTGATTACGGGATGAACTCGAGTCAACCCGCGAACATACCAATGCGTGAGCACAGTGGCTTAAGGCCGGCTATTGTAAACAGACCATTATACGAATGATATTGCTTGTAATATTGCTATTATTGGGAAATTATAAATTTAGGATGCATGCGTTAGTAATGACATTGCTATTATTGTAAAAATATAAGTTAGTAGTAGGGGAGACCGGGGTGAAGTCGGCCCTATTTTTTCGGTGCCGATTTTTAACAACAAAATAAATCATTTTAGTGAAATATAGTATACTATTGTAAAAAGTGAACGCTTGACTACAAAATTTATATAGGCATTTTTGGTCTATGTTGCTTAGTTCAACCGGTATAGAGTAAAAACGACAAAGGTGCAAAAATCGAAAAGTCAAAATTTCCGGGGCGGAGTCGTGTCTTCATTCTCGGACTGGATTTTAAATAAAGATACATAATTTTGATCATAAAAAATAATAGAATACACTTTATTCATTGTTTTTTAGTAGAAAAATGAAAAGCGGAAAATAATTTCAAGAAAATCAATTTTCTTTTTCGCTATCAGTGTCACTGAAACAGTTAAAGTACCCACTCGGCATGTTATGTTGCTGAAATATTGAAATATTCAGAAACAATGCAGAAACACTTCATTAACATCTCACTTGCAACTATGCATCTAAAATATTTCAAAAATGTACCTGCACCATGTTTTTTGCAATATTGCATTAACAATATGTCTGAAACCTTTCAGAAAGTTGTTTACAATATTTATAAGTTTCTGTAATATTGCAAAAAAAATGTAGCAGATGCAATATTTCAGAAACATTTCCAAAGCATTACAAAAGCACTATTACGTTTACTTTGCACGAATAATATTTCTGTAACATATCAAACGCAACACCGCATTTAAAATACCTGTGAAAAATCTCCGAAAGATTGTGTCGGTAATGAAAAATTGAATTGCAGGCAGTGAATTTTCTACAATATTGCGGGAGAAATATTGCAGATGCAATGGTTTAGAAACATTTCTGATACGTGATAAAACTATTATTACATTTGCATTGCACGCGTTATATTTTTGAATGTTTCACATACAACATTGCATTTGTAATATTTCCGAAAAGTTGCTGACAGACTTTAGAACTTATAAAAAATTAAATTTATTATTATATAATTATTGCATTTTTTCTCTTTTATTAAGAATTTTCTGATATTCCAAATTTTGTCATATGGCATTTTTAATATAAAATATAAAATATTTAATAATATTTAATATAAAATAATATTCGACGCTGACTGGCAAAAAAGATTTATTCGTATATCTGTATTGTTAATATTGTTATGCGATAGCTTTATGCTCACCAAAATACGCAAGTATAAGAAAGAAAGAAGCGTCAGAGTCAGAGGATCACCACTACCCTGTTCGATCATCGATGTCAAGCGACAAGGCGCCGGTATACTACTTGGATGGGTGACCGGTTGAGAGAGCGGATTTCTTCGGACAAACGCGCGACGGCTATACGCACATATACGGCTTAATAAGGTCCATATATTTGCCCCCTCATCTACAACAAAATACAAAAATATTAATATATTCGGATTGTACATCGTTTGTACATGAATGTACTATGATTTTTAGTGTTTGTACATTCTTGGTTAATTAAAAAAAAAATAAAAAAGTTTTACTAACAAGACCTCTAAAAGTTAGCCCCTCATTATTTCAAAAATAATGATAAATCACAGTTTATTGTGCTTAATCGTTTGTACATCGTTTGTACATCGTTTGTACATTCTTATTAATTGATTTACTTTTCATTTAAATATATATTTCTTTGTTTAAAATATAAATAAATAATTTTTATTTGAATTCGGCGGGTAAATCTTCGGCTGGTAAGTGCGTTTACATTGGCGTCAATTCTACCAATGTCAAGACTCAAACAGTAGCCAACTGTTAAAAGGAAAAAAATCGCTTTATAATTAGGAATGTTTGGTGTAAAACTCGGGGCAGATGGCGCCATGGCGTCTAGTCCTGTCATGGTGGCGTCACTAACACTAACTCAATATACATGTGTGTTGGTGTATCTGTGAGCACATCCGTGAGATATAAGGTCTGTTTTCTGTTGCTGCACTGCTGAACTAGTGCATTCTAGTACAGAACTAGTGTACTAGAGTGCACTAGTTCAGCAGTGCAGCAACAGAAAACAGACCTTATATCTCACGGATGTGCTCACAGATACACCAACACACACATGTATATTGAGTTAGTGTCTGAGCAGAATAGCTGACTTATAATTTCAAGACAGTGTTTTATGCTTTAAATCTTTGTTTTTAGCAACGCACAATACTGTCTTATGTCTCAAGTCTTAAACGAGTATACAAAGTGTCAACATTGTAAGACTGAATTTGCGGAAGTTATAGATTCGAGCTACCACAGACATATTTCTAAAAAAATTATGGATCTTTGATCAACGGAAATAAGTTATTCCAAAAAATTAATTTTTTTTTGTTTTGCTCCTTTTAGGTTAGGAGCGTTAGCGCCTTAAAAAAAAAAAAAAAACTGGGAAATAACGTGCCGTCAACCATGGAGATTTAGCGCCTTCAACCCTGCCTTTGGGTTATATAGCGCTCCGAAAAATTAACCGTCGGTTAGAGGTTAACAAATGTTGGAAATAGTGACCCTCTGTCGGTATTCTTCGAATATCTTGATCGGTCTCGATACTCTCGATATTTTCACCGGAAATAAGTTGGCGCTGGAAGTTCATATTTTTTAATAAACTATAGCTCAAACGATTGCTCCCTAATTGCTCCCTCAGAATCAACAATTGCTCCCCTTTTAAAATTATTATTTTTTAAGATATTAAAAAAAAAGTAAAATTTATAATTTTCACTCAAAAACATATTTCTAATAACTCTATGCAACTAAATCCGGCATAGAACGATTGCTCCTTAATTGCTCCTTATTGCTCCATCATTATTTTAATGATTTATTGCATTTTTATTGAAAAAATAACAAATTAATCATTTCACAAGTGACGCCGCCGCCATCTATTGGCCGCCTATTGTAACTATATGGCTCGGCAGCCATTGGCGGAAATATTCAAACGTAATATAACAGCTCTATCGTTTATAACTATATCTCAAAGAGTTTAATCAACATTTCCTATTGATTTTTGGTAGAATAACTGTTTCTCGCTTGATCTATTGGGATATTCAATTGCTCCATTCGTATAATTAATTTTGTGTGATATTTTAGCAAAAAACTGTTCATTTTCTTGAAAAAATACATTTCTCACAGTCTTCTGCAAGTATATCCAACATAAAACGATTGCTCCTTAATTGCTACGCGTTGCTCCATCACTACCCTTACGAAAAAGTAGTACTAGCAATCAGTACTCAGTACTGAGTGATCAGTACTCGTAGTATTGAGAGTATTAATATGTTAATACTCATGAATACTGCAGAATGGTCAGTACTGTGTCTGTCAGTGCTTACAGTACTGGCAGTACTACAAGCAATAATACTCATTAGTACTTCAAAGTATTGAAGTGGTCAGTACTTTATCAGATTAATATTCGGAGTACTATCATGATAGTACTGCCAGTACTGTAAGAACTAATAGGCACAGTACTGACCATTCTGCAATATTCTTGAGTATTAACATACTAATACCCAATCAGCAGACAATGTTTTTTAAATGTGTTTTTAAAATTTATTTTTTATTAATTATACATTTGTACAATTTATTGTAAAAATAATATTTATTTAATGTTTATTAAATATTTATTTCACATTGATTATTTATTTAAAGTATTCGGAAGAGGCGCTCATACAATCATGATTGAACTTCACTTAGATAAGTTCGTTTAATCATTCATTGTATTTCGCGCCTCTTCCTCGAGATCACAGTTGTAGTTGTTTAAAGTTAGTTACGTTCGATGTGCCATAAAAAGAAAAACAAAACTTTTTTTTTTTTTACTATTATTATTATATGACCTAAGCTTGTCTGTACATATCGAAGACTGCTTCGGCAAATTGGGCGTCTTCCGAAATTAACTCTCGTTCGTAAAAACGCGCAAAGGTTTCAGAGTCCTTTGTCCACCCTGCCGTTCTTCTTATTACATCCACACTAACGCCATGACGCTTTGCGGCTGAAGTTGCCGCGTGTCGCGTGCTGTAAGCGGTAAACTCTTCAACATTTATGCCGCTCTGGGACAAGACTGTCTTAAGCCATCTACTGAGTGTTTGTGTGGACACCGCCTTATATGGTTTCTTAAACGATATAAACAAACTTACAATAGACGCACGCAAATCTTGAGTTCTACTCAGATACGATTGCAAAGCTGTAGCCACGCAAATGGACCTATTCTGAACGAAAAACGGCAGTCTCAGCACTGGCTGTTTTCTATTTGGGCCGGACGTTTTTATCCTATCAGGAATTTTTATTTCTAAATGATTTCCGTTCATTTGACGAATATTCCTAATATCTATCAGGCACAAGGTCTGTATGCGATGTCCTGTAGCCAGAGCTAACAAGGCCACTAGCTTTTGAGAAAGCCGTTCCAAACTTATATCTTCATTTGGATATGCTTTTGACAAATAACTTAAAACTACTTTGGGATCCCAGGTTAAATTATATCTGGGATTTGCTGGTCTCAGTTTAAACACCCCTCGAAAGAATCGCTGGATTAAATGGTTTTGCCCTAACTCAGGTCCCAAAATTAACGCTACCGCCGACCTGTAGCCGTTTAATGAACTGTAGGATGCTTTCTTCTTAAACTCAATAGTAAGAAACGTTAATACATCCGCCGGCGTTCCGGAAAAAGGGTCGATTCCGTTATCGTTGCAAAAATTCCACCATTTTCTTAGTCCACAATCATATTGTCGACACGACGACTCCGACAGGGATGCGATCACTATATCCACTGATCCCAATGGAACTGCTTTTCGGATGAAGGCTTCCCGGACAACTTCGCGGCAACCAGCGTAAGCTGGTGCCATAACGGGTGCGTCTCTCCGCTAGAGGAACGAATCAAATTAATATTTGGCCGAAAAATGATGGGTTCAGCATCGATTAATGATAAAAAAAGTGAAAACCATGGCTGAGCTTCCCAGTACGGAACTACCACTATGCCACTCGAACCCTCGCGTTCGATTTTTTGCAACACTTTCAAAATAACCGAGAAGGGAGGGAACGCGTAAAAAAACCACTTCTTCCATCTTAATGTGAAAGCATCGATGTCTATCGCATCGGGGTCTCTTTTC
Organism: Temnothorax nylanderi; assembly: GCF_030848795.1. Taxonomy (NCBI): domain Eukaryota; kingdom Metazoa; phylum Arthropoda; class Insecta; order Hymenoptera; family Formicidae; genus Temnothorax; species Temnothorax nylanderi. The sequence continues at coordinate 342,828 of NW_027249242.1, forward strand.
CAAGAAATATATCGATCGCATTTTGCGTTCGCCCTAGAAGCAAATAAATCGATCTCCGGTCGGTTAAAAACTCTGACGATATTTTGGAATGCGTTGTCTGAAAGCTCGAATTCCGTTTCCGATTGTAATTTCCGCGATTCGTTATCTGCTTCAACATTGTCACAAGAACGAATATATGACGCTGAGATCCAAATGTCTCTCTGTTCACACCACAGCCATATCTCTCTGGCAAGAGAGCTAAGGCTCTCGAAGTGGCTATCTCTCATACGATTAATGTACGCGATCGCTGTCGTGTTGTCTATTCGGAGTAAAATATTACTGCCCTGTTTGTCTTCCGCAAAGCATTTTAGCCCGAAAAATGCTGCCATCAATTCTAATGAATTAATGTGCAAGTTTAGATCATTTGAATTCCAGTGACCATGACTGCGACGACCTTCACAAAACACGCCCCAACCCGTACGTGACGCATCAGAAAAAATTTTGAGATCGTACACGGGCTCGTTCATCGGCGCGCTAGCGTTACGAATGTGCAATTTCCACCATGTAAAATCTTCGTTTAAAACCCTCGAAAGAATCATAATTGCATCGAAATTATTATTTTCTTCCAGCGCTCGTGTGCGTTCTTTTTCAAAGCGACGTACATGGATCATCCCGTATTTTAAAGCAGAACAACGCGAAGCTAGTGTCCCCACAAACGCTGCAAATTCCCTTATCGTGCAACTCGACATTTTACTGAATTTATTTAAAAGTGCTATGGTTCGTTGCACCTTGTCCTCCGGTAACTCTATTGACATCTTTAGCGAGTCAAAAATAAGACCTAAAAATTTACAACGCTGAGTGGGCACGGTAAGGCTCTTATCGTTATTAATGACAAAGCCAAGCTCCTGTATGAGCTTTTTAGTTTCGCGAATATTTTCCGCGCATGCTTCTTGGGATTTACCTATGAGCAGCATGTCATCTAAATAGAAAACTGACAGAAAACCGCGTTTTCTCAAATACGCTGCGATTGGTTTTAAGATTTTTGTGAACACATACGGAGCCACGTTTAGCCCGAAAGGTAAACAGGTGAATTCATATAATTCTCCCTTGTATGTAAACCTTAAAAATTTTCTGTCGGTTTCTGCTATTGGTACGAGATAGTATGCGTCCTTTAAATCTAAGGTGGCCATAAAAAAGTTCTTCCTAACTAATCTTTTTGCTACCTTCCAATCTTCTATCTTAAAATGTTCTGTCATAATAAACTCGTTCAACTTTTTAAGATTTAGTATTAATCTCGAAGTTCCATCCGGCTTCGGTACTAAAAAAATGTTTGATATAAACTGATCTTTTAACGGAACACATCTTTCGATCGCCCCCTTACTAAGTAGTTTATCTATCTGCTCTTCAATCGCCACGCTCTCGGAACTGGACCATACAGTACCGCTGGGTATACATTCCTGTCTGGGTTTTGATATGAAAGGGATTTCAAAACTCCTGATCCATTTCCAAATGACCGAATCATTAGTGATCTTTGACCACGCATTGCTAAAAAATTTTAGCCTACCGGCTATTTTACCTACATCTCTTGGCATAACTATCGACGCTTCCGAAGATGATGCGACGATTCCTTCCGATACGACGGTTTCTTTGCACTGGGGGCGCTGGACGACTGTCGATATCTGCCCGACGTCGACGGTCGACCCCTGTACGAAGACTGACGCGTCGGGCCCTTTCAGTTTTTTGTGTTCCTTTGCTGTCTCGGTTTTCCTGGTGGCTTGAGTGTTTTCGACGCCTCCTCTATAACCTTTGCTGACTTGATGACTCCTTCCAAATTGCCGCTAAACAGCCATTCATCTACTGACGTATTCGAAAGTGTGTCTTTTAGGCCCGTGTTAAGATTGGCCAGAATCAAGCTTTTTCTAGCCAATGATTCTTCGCGATGAACGGAAGCGAGAAGTCTACTTGCGTCGCTCAGTTTTTCGAGCAACATAATCCTCTGAGCTCCTTCAATCTTGAGCGCGATCGAGATTGCCTTTCCTAAAGCTCCAAGACTCGCTGCGACGCGTTCTTGTTTCTCTACTATCCGCTTGTCTCGTTTTATTGCTGTCTCCTGCACGGCGGAAATAATTTCGGCGTTTAATTTTGGAACAGCAATAATCGTGCAATTTTGCGGAGACGGATACTTCTCCAACAGCTTTTTTACTTCCTCGGCCGGAAGTCCGTTCCTTAAAATCTCCGCCCAGCCAAGCGCTACGTCCTTGTGTATAGCATCCGCTAGTTTATTATCCGACTCGAGACGAGAACCGATCACCTCAAGGACTTCCTGCTGAAGGTCAATTTCGTGTTCCGGAATGTTCGTTGTCGACTCCTCCGTTCGTGCCTCTGCCTCTGCCGCCCCTGTCAACTCCTCTACCACTGCATTGTTATTTTTAGGATCTATAGGGACAGTCTCTATTTGAGGTAACACCTCTCGATCCGGCTGCTGACCATCTGCAGCTAAAGACTGCTTCGGCATAGGATGGCCTGACGTAGATTGTCCGGATGAAGAACGTTCCGACGAAAACTGTCTCATTCTATGACGCCCTGGTGAGGATCGTCTCGATCGCCTCGACCTTGATCGCCTGGAGTCAGATAACCCTGACGAGGATCGATTTGATGTGGACACCGACGCAGACCGCTCCGATACGGGTTGTCTCGTCGTAGAACGTCTTCTCGATGAGGAGGTCGGCGAAGCTTGTCTCGACGAGGAGCGTGAATACTTCCTCGATAACGGCCTATGCGCCGAAGCATACCCTGAAATTTAAGATGGAAAAAGTGATAAGGCGAGCGCATCGAGTCAACTCGAATCGTTGTGGTTTCGTACTGCCTGCCTTCGTCAAACAAAGGCGTGCGTTCCGAAGCGGAAGCACCACATGTAATGAAAATCATTAACGTGGTCGATCTTACAATTCTGACGTAATAAGGCGTCGAGTCAAACTCGAGTCGCCATGGCCTCGTACTGCTTGCCTCTGTCAAACAAAGGCGTGCGTTCCGGTAAAACCGGGAGCACCATGTGTAATGACAATCATTAACACATCAAACTATCCTTAGTTCAGTACGCGGTAGTTGAACTTCAAAGTTCAAATACCGGGGAAAGATCAAGCCGCCGGCGATCTTTTTTCCCAAGGGCCGAATGAGGTTAGAATATCCTCAACTCACGCTTTTCTCTCTCACGTTCCAACTTCTTTTCCAATCGTCGTATTTTTCGATCAATCCTCTCTCTTCTATCCTCCTTCGACGTTGAATTTTTCCTCCTCTTGCCCATTTCGCTTGCCAAATCCTTCTTAATACAATTAAGAATATAATTATGTGTGATGACACTGGCACAAATAATAATTTGTTTTCCGAAGTCTAAATAATAATTTAGAAAAAATATTTATTAAACGTTTATTTAACGTTTATTTAATATTTGTTTTACATTAGTAAGTTATTTGCAATAATAAGTTAAAGAAACATTTATTTAACATTTATTCGACATTAATTTAATATTTATTTTATATTAATTATTCATTTGCAATAATGATTTTAAAAAACGTTTATTTAACATTTATTTGGTATTAATTTAATATTTATTTTACATTACTTATTTATTTGCAATAATAATTTAAAAAAACATTTGTATAATATTTATTCGACATTATTTTAATATTTATTTTACATTACTCATTCATTTGCAATAATAATTTGAAAAAACATTTATTTAATATTTATTCGACATTAATTTAATATTTATTTTACATTACTCATTTATTTGCAATAATGATTTAAAAAAATATTTATTTAATATTTATTCGACATTATTTTAATTCTTCGAGTGGGTGTCGGCCACCCAGACAAAAATTCAGGCCCGATATTTTTAAGATAGGCTTTAATAATAATCAATGTCTCTCCACCTAGGATCCCTATGTTTGAGTCCTTCTCTCGAAGATGCGTACGGAAAGGCTTTAAGCCATGTCAGTTATGTTTGATAAACATTCGAAAGTTATTATAGATTGTGACCACCCGGGATGTGACCTCGATCGGTGTATATTTCTTATCGCGACCAAAAATTACAACATTTTTGTTCATCAAGCACATTTCGGGTTCTGCATATTTTATTTGAAACACCCTTTTAAGATGTTTCATGAATTTTTACGTGCACATAATTAAATTGGAAATATGAGACTGAATCCATCTGGGTGCCGACCATCCAGTGTGGTCAAGGCGTATTAAAAAAAGAGGTGTGGCCTCGGGAGGGTTAATATTTATTTTACATTAATTATTTATTTGCAATAATGATTTGAAACAACGTTTATTTAACATTTATTCGACAGTAATGTAATATTTATTTTACATTAATTATTTATTTGCAATAATGATTTAAAGAAACATTTACTTAACATTTATTTAATATTAATTTAATATTTACTTCAAATATTATTTTATATTAATTATTTCATTATAAAAGATGTTTTATTATTTTTCTGTTGTCGTTTTGCTCTATAAATGCCGTTTCGTGGCAAATTTCCGCGTCACGTATCTATGTATATAAAGCTGATACATATATTATATATGTATGTGTGTGTTCAGATATTGCGCTCGAATTCCTTCGCGTTTTGCAAACGCCCGATCGTTTCATTCAGATGACGCGACGCGTGAGTCGCCACTTTCAAAGCGCCCCCACCTCCTTCCTCGCTCTCGTTCAGTGTCATGGCCGCTCTTGCTGCGTTTCTTCGGACGAGACGAGTACGTTTTCCTTCTTTCGTAACTGATTGAGCTAAGTGGCACATATTCTGGAGACCAACCGAGCGAGATTCGACTTCCCAAGGAGAGCTCACCGCTAGGAAAAGGAGAGCTGCGGCAGCTCGCGTCCGAGAGGGAGGATGAGGCGAGGAGTCCGGTCCAGCGAGCAGGGCCCTTCCGATATTCTCATTTGGGACGCCATATTGGAAGATCGACATTGATCGTAGTAGTATAAGGGGCTCTGCAAGGTTAATTCTCGTCTTGAGATCTTGGAATTGCTCTCATTCTTGTGGCTCTGGTTTATATTCTAGCCCTAGAATTGATCTCGTAGACAAATGCAGAGACCCCCCTCTCTTTTCTTTTCTTTTCTTTTCTTTTCTTACTTTGATTTCAATCAGTAATCCATACTCCTTAATTCCGTCCTGTAAGATCTGGTTAATTCTCGTCTTGAGATCTTGGAATTGCTCTCATTCTTGTGGCTCTGGTTTATATTCTAGCCCTAATGTAATTTTAATATATGCATTACAATTTTACACTGTCAAATAATAAATAATATCGTTTGATAATAATAACAACAGTATAGATAATAGTAACAATTTTATTACTTGACTTATTTCATTCTATTTTTGACAACTCGTATATACTGTCACGTCTTTTTCACTCCCGGTCGTACCCGGGGCGTGCGACGGATCAAAAGGGGTCCGGGGAGAGAAGGGTGATGGGCCTCTCCAACGGCTCCTCACACGGCTCGGTAATCCGACGCGAAACGTTAATATTGGGCGCCAGACGCGTAGACACGCGTCCACGAAATATTCCAAAACCGCGAAAATCCGGAGACACAAAACGCAGGAGATCCGGCGTGTGAGAGAGCGGCCAGCTCGACTAATGAGTGGGGGCGGGGTTGATAAAAGGGCAGCGCAACATTCGGCGGGGTGACGCGTAAATCGAACTCACAGAGTTAAGGAAACCTCGAAAAAAACAAAGTGGTAGTATTATACCTCGAAATAACACCCTGTACATACTGTTTATAAAATGCGTAATACTACAAAAAGGCGTGATATCCGTACAAAATTACCTTTTTTAAAAAAAAGGTAAAAAAAGGCGCCAAGTACACGCATAGTAGTGTATATGTTGTTACCTCGAAAAAAAAAAACAGTGGTAATATTATACCTCAAAAAAATCTAAGTAACAAGTGGTAGACCTAATCTTTGTATCTCGAAAAATCTCGAAAAAACCTAAGCAGTAGTATCTTTACCTAAAAAAAACCGAAGTAACAAGTGGTAGACGTAATCTTTGTATCTCGAAAAATCTTGAAAAAACCTAAGCAGTAGTATTTTTATTTAAAAAAAATTATAACTCAAGTGATACACACCTTATTAAAGATGAGTCGCGCTTCAAGTGATCTATTACAATTACAAAAAAGAAATGATATCTCTTTTTAAATTACAGCGCCAATTACAGAGAGAATATACATTGAGAATCTTTGTATTTCGAAAAATCTCGAAAAAAACCTAAGCAGTAGTATTTTTATTTCCAAACATGTTGTTACCTAGAAAAAAACAGTGGTAATATTATACCTCAAAAAAATCTAATTATATATATACCTTAACAAAATTATTATTATATCACGAAATTGCGTTACCAAACTCAATCCAAGTGATATATATTTCAAAAAATTATCTCACAAAATTGTCTCACAAAAATTGTCTCACAAAATTGTCTGATAAAAATTGTCTCACAAAATTGTCTCACAAAAATTGTCTCACAAAATTGTCTCACAAAAATTGTCTCACAAAATTATTAAATTACAAAATTGTTACTTTATTCAATCCAAGTGATATCTACCTCGAAAAAACCTAAATAACAAGTGGTATCTATTTAAAAAAAAAATATGTGAAATCTTTTAATACTGCGCCAATTACAAAGAGAGAATATATATATTATATATATACCTTAACAAAATTATCAAGAGACACGGCAGTGTCTCGCGCCAAGTATACGCGGAGCGAGACCGACCGTGACTCTTTTACGCGACGCGACGGGTTGCGAGTATACGAGATGTTGAGATCTCGATAACGAGTGAACGGATCAAGTTCTAAGTAGGCTTGATCGATAGCTTGGGGTCGAATTAGGGGGGGGTTTCTGTTATAAATATTCCGCTACGTGCCCTACGAGCGGAGATATTGCGACGCAAAGTCCAAATGTGAAAATTTTATTTTAAGATACTTTCTTCTACGTCGACCGCTCTCATCTTAATATAACATATATATAACAGAGAAATGTCACTTTCACTTTTTCGACACTGGCGGCTAACGGCGTTAGTATCGCAGTGCAGTGCAGTGCAGACAGTGCGTTTAGCGCGCTGTCATCAGTCAGTTCATCAGTTAACCTATTCTCGAGAGACACGGTAGTACATCCCTCACCCGAGGGAAACTCACAAAAAAAAAAAAAAAAGACACGGTAGTACGCGCGGAGCGAGACCGACCGTGACTCTTTACGCGACGCGACGATTAATTCAAGGTAATTGTTTTATGTAATTATCCTATATAATTATCTTATTCTATATATTACTGTTACTTATTTTACTGTTTATACTACGTTTACGTGAGTGTTTACATAGGTTAATAACCTATTATATTCATTTATATATTGACAGCAGAGAGCTGATACTGAGATCAAGGAGTCAAGGAGCCTGTTCACACGAGGCGTTTCTGCCGCGCGATTGCGGCCGCGCGTTAACGTTTGCACGAGCCGCACGCTGTCGCGAGGTAAGGTGCGACAACGCGCGTACGCGAAACGGCAGTAACACCGTAATCGTGCCGGCGATATACTGAAAATTGAATTGTTTCGTGCTTATCTGGAGATTTCGTATCCCTACATTGCCCTACATCGTATTACCACCGCTGCCGGAAAAGAAGGTTCTCTACGCTTTTGGCAGAAAGTGACGACTGACACGTTCGATCCCGACTTCGTTGATGATCGCAGAAGAGCTGGAGGAGGACTCGAGGTACGTTTCCGATTTGCAATTATAAAAGTATCGTGCGATGAATGTTGTACCCAATTATAACCTCAAATGAAGTTGTGCACGTTGCTAGTAACGCTGTCTGTAATAATTTGCGTGAAAGATTATTGATGTAATATAAAAATAAATTACACAATATGTATGTTTATTGTTCCCGAAACGAGTTACGATCTCATATTCTTCTAAAGCTTACCCTCATGTTCTTTTACTCAAAACCATTTTGACTTTTTAATCAGCTTGTAAACCGAATTATAAGGCCTGTTTTTTTTATCGGGCTGACACTTTCTTTCTCACTTTTCCCAAATTTTAAATATATATTATTTTTAATGTGAGTGTATATTAGTGTAACAATAAGAAACAGACCTATAACATGGATGAATGTTGAAACCAAATTTGAGACGAGTTAATCGTTTCTACAAAGAACAATGTATCATTCCATGTGATAAATATAATCTTCAAATTTTATAATAATATCATATTACAATTATTTTAGGTTCCAGTATGGGTGTGAAATCTGTAGTGCTAGTAGGTGGGATGGACATGCATGCATAAGGAATAATACTCGAAAAGAAACCTCATATTATCATCGCTACACCTGGTAGATTATTCGACCACTTGGAGTATACAAAAGGCTTCAATTTACGACAGTTAAAGTTTCTGGTAATTATATAAGCATATGGATTTATTTTGACAATCATTACATTGATTCTAATCTCTCTCTCGTTTTATTCGCAAGGTGATGGACGAGCCAGACCGCATCTTGAACATGGATTTCGAGGTAGAGGTTGATAAAATTCTCAGAGTAATGCCACGAGAAAGAAGGACGTTACTATTTTCAGTAACGATGACAAAGAAGGTGCTGAAGTTGCAACGTGCATCCTTACGCAATCCCGCGAAAGTTGAAGTGTCTACTAAGTATCAGATTGTAGAAAAACTGCAACAATATTACGATTTATTCCAGTGAAATTCAAGATACGAAATATAAACGATATAACTGTTAGTCACAAAAAGAAATATCAATCATCACAATTATTTTATTATTATTTTGGTACGATATACTCTTTATATTTATATGATAAAATTGCCATTTGAAATTAAGCATTTATTGAGACTCGTAAGACTTTTCGATGTTCTTATTTTTGTATCGTAATTATAAGTCGTTGATTAAAGAAAACAACTTGTATAGATAAGTAAATGTGCTATTTGAATTAGCTAACTGAATCAATGTTTAATTATAACTGTCGCAAATATTTGTATTTTTGTGCAATTAGAAATAAATTTCTTTTAAAAATTAAAATTTATCTTTTACGTAGCATGTTTCTCATTTGTATTATTCTTGAGTTAATTACTGAATTATATTCAATATTCTGAAATTTAGAATAAGTAGTTTATTCTTATCGTCTGAATATTTTTCCATTTAGGCTTGTGGTTAGCGCCGGTGTTGTACATCTCATTAGTATAGCATTAGTCGGCTGGGGCTCAGGCAGAGAAAAGGATGATCGTCTGGAACCAATACCTGCACTTGAAGAGAAAACAGCCGCAGCGATAATGTTATACTAAACATTATAATAGTGTTAAAATCGATGCAAGACTACGATTGAATTACGCTAACGTGCGTAATATCAAATTGATAGTGTCTATATCAAGATTGAACAAAAATTATAGCTGATTGTGAGATTAAATAGCAATAGTTTTCGTTCATATTTGCCTAGATACAGTCCAGTTTTGCAACAGATATTGTGCAATTTAATATTGAATTGAAACGCAAATATAAACGTAGCAAGTATGTTTGAAGTGAAACGCGTTAATAAAAGACAATATTTCTCGTATGTGACGAATTAAGAGTTGGGATATGTATCACCCATGTGTGGCATATAATGTACATTTTGTCATGTTTTATGCATCGATATTATGTTAGTTCATAATAATATTCGTGATTTCAAAGCGACACTAATCGATTTACGAAATTTACGGAAAACGAGCATTTTATGTGTAACAATCGATTATTTATGATTGAAAGTTATGCGCTATTCGCTTTACATGGCATAAAAAGACGAGATTGAGCATGGAAAAACGCTTTATTATAGCTTAATCTATACATTAGTTTTTTTTATCAATAAGGCCGCAATCTAGACAATTATCGTTTCAAACTTCGGTTAACAAATTTCTATCGTTGATTAGTATAAACATTCGTATATCGAGTTATCTCCTGATATATCTCGTAAATAGTTAAAATCCATTTTCATATCCTTATTTAGCTATGTTTTTTTTTTTTTTTTTTACAAAGGCGATTGTTTTGACTAGACTGGGCTCTTAAAAGAGAACGATAATATATATATTTCTACCTATAATCCAATTAGTTAGAGGATATTTAATAAGTAAGTGTGGCGTGCCTTTTCTTCGAGACTAAATACTTTTAACAATTATTTCTTGAGACTGTTATATCCATATAAAATGTACGATTTAATTCCGTGGCCGTGGCAAATCGTACATGGAACGTATCATGAAATGTAAATACAATAAAAAGTTTGCTCCTCGGGAGTATATATTTATTACAATGATGTCGCGGGTGTAATAATAAAACAGCGAACAGGTCATAGAATGTGTTATAATCTTCGTACATACTTTATTTCCTTCATTACGTCGAGATCCTCGTCCTTATAATTTATTTCACATAAATAGTTTCATGCGTATAATATACAATAATCATTTGCTGTAGGTATGCGATGGGAAGAAAACGTACAGTAGGAAATTGTACAATTTTCCTCTTAAGGAAAGATGTGTGATAACACGCGAGATAATGTAAAAAAATTTAATGAAGGAGTAGGGTACAAGAGAATTTTATTGATATCTCTATCTTTTCTATATCTTTTCAACAGAAAGAAATTATTTATTGTATCAAAGGTATTAAAACTATTTATTGTATATCGAATATCAATGATTATATTTTAATGATAAAAGACGATGAGAGTGGTGGTGAAATTTTTTTACTTTATTAGTATTAATCACGTTAGAATGCGATTATGTCCTATATCGCTAAATATACAGGGTGTTCCTCAATGTTTGGTACTTTTTTCATATTTAGATAGAGCGAGCCAAACTGAGTCGAAAAGTCATGTACCATTTTGCAATTTTCGCAATAAGATCGTCAAGTCTTCTCGCAGAGAGTATTCATTATGTACATGGCTCTGTATTCCACGTTATTCAGACCGAATGGTGAGTTTCCTAAGGAATCTTTTTAATATCTCAACATTAATTAAACAAATTTACAGATATGGATCAATTAATCTATGTTTCTGATACTTTGAATCGGTAAACTCACCATACGGTACGGAGAACGTGTAACTTAATTTCTGTAACTGCCGCTGAAGATGGCTCAAAACTGAGCCGAAACGTACGGATCGATGTAATGTATCAAAACGACGAATAAATCAGTTATTTCTGATATTACGCACTGTGATCTTCCTCTGACCCTCATAGCCTTGACTTCTCCTATTTTAATCTCGAGGGTCCTCATATTACTTTATTTATTATTTTGACTTTTCTTTGATAAAATTTTATTATGTTCTTTGAAGGAGTATAAATTCTTCTTTCGAGTACATGATAAAGACTCTTTCTAAAATTTGTACATTTTAAGACTATTATCAAGAAAATATTCTTTCTTAAAGACAACCGTTACTTACTAAAAGAAAAAAAGTAAATTGAGTAATCGCTTTTTTAAGCAGTACAATTGATATTTCCCTGTGTATGCATGTACACTCGTATGTACATACGTACGCACAAAAAATTTTTCTATGTTGTTAGAAAACTTTATTTCTATTTAAAAAAGGCGAGAAACTATCATCGCTCAGAACGGGGGCCCGGCGTTACGCGCCGCTCGTGCGTAATCATCGACGCTTGTAGAAAACAACTGCCCGCGCGCCGACCGCGGGGCGGCCGCATCTCGCCGCGCGCTTGGATTTGGCGGTGGGCCGGGCCAATACGGCGATTTTTAATCATTAATAACTCATCAACTATTGCGAAAATTGCAAAATGGTACATGACTTTTCGACTCAGTTTGGCTCGCTCTATCTAAATATAAAAAAAGTACCAAACATTGAGGAACACCCTGTATACAGGGTATAAAACTAAAGGTGTTACAAACTATTATTTCTAAAACTAAGCAAATTATGAAATTTTTGTTTCTTTAGAAATAATAGCCTGTAACATCTTTAGCTTTACAATCTGTACATACTGTTTGTAAGATATACTCTTTATAAGACTAGACATTATAGACGCGCGCGCTATTTAATTAGAAGAGGATGCGTAACACTACAAAATGCATGATATCAGTACAAAATTACCTTTTTCAAAAAAGGTAAAAAAAGGGCGCCAAGTACACGCGTGGTTGTTACCTCGAAAAAAAACCAAGTGGTAGTATCATTAATTTTAAATTCAAAAATAAATAAAATCTATTCTAACCTAGGTGGTAGTAGCTTTAATTTTTCTTAACAAAATTATTAAATTACAAAATTGTTACTTTATTCAATCCAAGTGATATCTACCTCGAAAAAACCTAAATAACAAGTGGTATCTATTTAATCGAAAAAAAAACCAAGTGGTAGTATCATTAATTTTAAATTCAAAAATAAATAAAATCTATTCTAACCTAGGTGATAGTAGCTTTCATTTTTCTTAACAAAATTATTAAATTACAAAATTGTTACTTTATTCAATCCAAGTGATATCTACCTCGAAAAAACCTAAATAACAAGTGGTATCTATTTAAAAAAAAATATGTGAAATCTTTTAATACTGCGCCAATTACAGAGAGAGAATATATATATATATATATACCTTAACAAAATTATTATTATATCACAAAATTGCGTTACCAAACTCAATCCAAGTGATACGTACCAACCTAAGTGGTAGTAGCCTTATTTCTCCTTAACAAAATTATATCACAAAATTGCGTTACCTAACTCAACCTAAGTAATGTTATTTCAAAAAAATATATGAAATCTTTAAATTACGCCAACTACAAAAGAATATATATATTGCTTTGAAAAATAATTGTAGCGCAACTACTCTTAAAAAATAAAACAAAATTGTGTTACCTAACTCAACCCACGTGGTATGTATCTTTGTATTCCTGAGGGTCTTTCTATCAATCTAAGTGGTAGTAGTTTTAATTCTCCTTGATAAAATTATAATATTACAAAGAATCATTTTAATCACAAAGAATTAAAAAGGTAACATTATAAAATAAAAATATTTAATTAAAATAAAATAAATAAATTTTTCTTGTAAAAAACTTGGCGCTGCTTTTTTAAGGTCTATCCAGACAAATTTACATCGCGCATAAACATAAGCGTAAGAAATTGATTGGTTCATATATATGTGCAAAAGGAAATAAAGACCAATTCATCTCTTTATGCATATGCTTATGCACCTATGCAAGTTTGTCTGGATTGACCTTAAAAAAGCAGCGCCAAGTTTTTTACAAGAAAAATTTATTTATTTTATTTTAATTAAATATTTTTATTTTATAATGTTACCTTTTTAATTCTTTGTGATTAAAATGATTCTTTGTAATATTATAATTTTATCAAGGAGAATTAAAACTACTACCACTTAGATTGATAGAAAGACCCTCAGGAATACAAAGATACATACCACGTGGGTTGAGTTAGGTAACACAATTTTGTTTTATTTTTTAAGAGTAGTTGCGCTACAATTATTTTTCAAAGCAATATATATATTCTTTTTGTAGTTGGCGTAATTTAAAGATTTCATATATTTTTTGAAATAACATTACTTAGGTTGAGTTAGGTAACGCAATTTTGTGATATAATTTTGTTAAGGAGAAATAAGGCTACTACCACTTAGGTTGGTACGTATCACTTGGATTGAGTTTGGTAACGCAATTTTGTGATATAATAATAATTTTGTTAAGGTATATATATATATATATATTCTCTCTTTGTAATTGGCGCAGTATTAAAAGATTTCACATATTTTTTTTTAAATAGATACCACTTGTTATTTAGGTTTTTTCGAGGTTATTATATCACGAAATTGCGTTACCAAACTCAATCCAAGTGATATATATATTTCAAAAAAATATATGAAATCTTTCTTTAAATTACGCCAACTACAAAGAGAATATATATATTGCTTTGAAAAATAATTGTAGTGCAACTACTCTTAAAAAATAAAACAAAATTGTGTTACCTAACTCAACCCAAGTGGTATGTATCTTTGTATTCCTGAGGATCTTTCTATCAACCCAAGTGGTAGTAGTTTTAATTCTCCTTGATAAAATTATAATATTACAAAGAATCATTTAATCATTTTAATCACAAAGAATTAAAGAGGTAACATTATAAAATAAAAATATTTAATTAAAATAAAATAAATAAATTTTTCTTGTAAAAAACTTGGCGCTGCTTTTTTAAAGTCTATCCAGACAAATTTGCATCGCGCATAAACATAAGCGTAAGAAATTGATTGGTTCAGATATATGTGCAAAAGGAAATAGACCAATCCATCTCTTTATGCATATGCTTATGCACCTATGCAAGTTTGTCTGGATAGACTTTATTAACCCTTAAATGCCACCCGGGGTCCAGCGGACCCCAGACCCTTTACAATGATATTGTAAGATTTAGTTCGTTATCGTTAAAAACTCTCTGGTGAGAGGTGAGGATGGCAGGAATCCGTACGCAAAGCGAAGCGTGAAACACGTAGGATATGAGCGGTTTAAATAAAGGAAACGACAGATTCTGTAAATCACTATATTTCCCTCAATACTTTTACCGCATGAAGTCCTTTGCACGGACTTAACTTTAATCGATATAACGCCGGGAAGTACACATAGGCTTAGAGCCCTCCGTACGTACGTCCTATCGCTTACTCGACAACGAACTTTCTGGTTCGGCACCGATCGCGCTTGAACCTGCACGAGCTTGCACGTAACCGTCTTCTGAGGATCACGTGTTAACGCGTGATCCTCCTCCTAATTCGGATCGACCAATCGTGGCCGTCTAGCAACCGTAGTTACCTATTTAGACAACATCTTCCGGCGGCGTGATGATCTCAACGCTAGCTCGGGGACAGCGCTCGCTACGCGGGAAATTCGATTGCACGTTTATTACTTTACAGTCGGCCAGCCTGAAGTTACATTCGACCCGAATGTTGTATATTTTCCTTAAACTAACAAATACATATTGAACTTCGCACTTAAATACTAAATTTGTACTTTTTTGTCACATTTAAAGAACTTAAGATTAATGGTGTACAATTATTACTCTTTGGTAAAAGGAACACAAGAACGCAATATAAACTTAGATTAATTTTAACGCAAACAATTTTTAATTATAAAATGGATTATCTTTAATTTAGGTAGGAATATCTGGATTAACCATTTTAATCCATGGTTTTAGGCGGTCTGGTGATAATATTGAGTTATAAGAACGGGTGGTAGTGCTGAAACCGGGGATACTTTCTACCACATAACGATTTTTATTTAAAGCCTTGGCAATTCGATAAGGACCCTTATATGAAGGTTTCAACTTTTTGTCTTCACCCTGTTTAATCACTGTATCACGAATCATCACCAGGTCACCGGGATTATAATCAGTTGGCTTTTTGTGCCGTTTGTCGTAATATAATTTATTGTAATTCTTAATGCTTTCATTAGAATCTAATGCAGCTTCACGAACAGATTCTCGATATTTTTCAAAATTGAACTCGACCTTAGCCAGCTGATTAAGATAGCTTACTAATTTGGCATCTGTATGATTTCGTTGGTCGTACCCGAGGAGTAGTTTAGAGGGAGAACTTTTAATAGTTGAATGATAGGTATTATTAATTACGTACTGAACCGTACTTAAACTATCTTTCCATTTACGAGGTTCTTCAACTAACTTTTTCAAAGAAGATTTTAAGAATCTATTCACCCTCTCAACTAAACCGTTCGCCCAAGGGGCTGCGACTGCTACCTTACGATGTTTAATACTTTTAGTATTCAGGAATTCGGTAAATTCATGTGACGTAAAAGCCGTTCCTCTATCGGACACGATTTTATCCGGGTTACCGAACATTTGGAAAAGACTGTCAAAATGCTTTATTGTTTCCTTTGAATTAGTCGTTTTGACCGGAAACAGCCACGTGAACCGCGTATACGCATCTATAATTAATAGAATATGTTTGAATCCGCCGATGGATTCGATTAACGGACCGTAATGATCGGTGTGTAGTATTTGGAAAGGAGCTGATGGTACATCGGTTATTTGAAGTTCACCTTCACGAGAATTTACCGACAGATCAGACATTAGACATATCAGACAGTTTTCTACATAATCTCGAACTTTTTTTCTTAAGGACGGAAACCAGTAATTAGCTATGATTCCTTGAACTGTCTTTTCTACGCCGCAATGAGCCATGTCGTCATGGTGAGCGCGAATTATATTATTAATCATAGATTCAGGTATTGCGAAACGAGATTTGTCGCTATCCTTTTATAGACTAAGCCTTCAATAAGCTCGAACTTGTCATCGTCTTTAAATTCTAATTCTTCTGCTATATTTTAAGTTTAACATCGGTTAATTGTTTACACTCTAACTCCCTTTCAATTGGGATAGGATCGATGTACGCCACAATACGACTGAGAGCATCCACGTGTGCCATTTTTACACCAGAGCGATGCATAATTTTAAAATCATAATTTTGGACACGCAAAGTCCAACGCGCAATTCTTGGGTTTAAATGTGCTTTGTTGACTGCATAGACTAGTGCTTGGCAATCCGTTACCACCGTGAACTTTAATCCGTAAAGATAGACATGAAACCTTTCCATAGCCTTAACGATGGCTAACATTTCAAGTTCAAAGCTATGGTAGTTTGCTTCGGCTTTATTTGTTGCTTGACTGAAATAAGCTACCGGGGCGAAAGCATCATCTGTTTGTTTCTGCATCAAAATTGCAGCTATTGCTACATGACTTGCGTCTGTATGCAGCTGAGTTTCTGAATTCGCGTCGTAAAGTCTTAATACCGGAAACGAGATTAAGTCTCTTTTCAAATTCTCAAAAGCTTGCTTACATTCGTCATTAAAAACGAACTTGGTGGATTTGCGTAGGAGATTGGTTAATGGCTTCGCTTTAGAAGCATAATTTTGAATGAATCGTCTAAAATAGTTGGTTAAACCCAAAAATCGTTGGATATCGAGAACCTTCTTAGGAGTAGGAAATTTTCGAATTACATCTGTATGCCTTTCGCTGATAGTTATGCCGTCAGCGGATATGATATATCCCAAAAATTCAACTTTTAGTTTTAGGAATTGGCATTTATCGAAATTTATTTCAAATTTATATCGTTTAAGCTCCATGAGCACGAGTTTAATAATTTCTAAGTTCTCTTCGATTGTATCAGTCGCTATGAAAATATCATCCATGTAAATAATAATTTTACGTTTGATAATCAATTCAGCTAGAGTAGGAAGATTTCTCACTCTTTAAAAAATTCAGCTGGAGATTCGCTGAAACCAAAAAACAGATAGACGTACTCGAACTGGCCTTCATACGTTGCGAAAGAGAAGTACTTAGTATCGTCCGGATGGATTTTTACTTGATGAAACCCATCCTTTAGATCTAACAACGTATACACCGTTTTTTTGCCGGCATTTACTAAACAATCATCAACTACCGGGAACGGATGCTTTTGTTTATTTACTCGTTCATTGAGTGGTCTGAAATCTACACATAGACGCCATTTTCCATTTTTTTTTCGGACCAACACGGTTCGTGCACAATAAGGTGAAGAGCTAGGTTTTATTATGCCTCTTCTAAGGAGATCATCAGTTATCTCTTTCATTTGTAACCTTTCGGTCCAAGAGATTTTTCTAGGAGAATATGCATAAACCGTGTGATCTTTGAGATCCACTCTTACTGAATAATCCTCTCCGGGAGGTATTATGTCAGCTGAATTTACTTCCTTAATAGTTTCAACTAATTGCTGCTTTACTTTATTATCGAAATCTATTTCGATTGAATATAATTTTTCTTCTAGTACTTCTGATGAATCAAAGACCTCTTCCGCGTAAGCTATTTCTTTAAACAGTTTTAATTTACTTTCTGGATCATCGGATGGATTATATACTATTTTAATCTTATGCTGGTTTATGAAGTCCATACCGATTACCAGATCTACAGAAAAAGTATCATTATTCAAACATTTAATTCAATTGGGACTGACAACTCTGGCAACGAAGCTAAAATTATCTTAGAAGAAACCGAACTTTTTATTTCAATCGGGTAATCGTTTAACGCCTTATACGATTTTAAATCCTTTTTCGAACTATCTAATAAACCGAAATATTTCTTGTAGACGGACGGACGAATAAAAGAAATTGGGCTACCCGTGTCAAGCAGAGCCGTTAAATTGGACGGATATCATTTAGAGAAACGACCCTTAATTTTGGAATCGTTGATCTCGAGAGTTCTTCCCTGTTCTGCTACGCACGCTACTGTAGTTGCCTCCTTGGGCTGGTCCTCCGTAGACGAATCAGCGATCTCCACAGCTGACACCGTTGTTGATGATGCTGCCGGAGCGACCGTCTGAGACTGCTCCTTCTTTTTCAATTTAAAACAGTCTTCGCGTACATGTCCTTTAACTTTGCAATAAGCGCAAAATTTATCTTTAATCACAGATTCAGATTTCACAGGCACCGATTCAGATTTCACAGGTACCGACATTCTTGACTGATTTTCTTTCTTCGAGATAAAGTCCTTTCCCTTCTGCGGCTTACCAATTGTATTCTTCTTTGTTGTATACGAGGAGGTGATGCGATGCATCTGATCAAGGAATTTATCTACATCTTCGGTATCTAGCGCGGTGGCAGTGCCCCTCAATGCATTACTTTGAATGCCGTCTATCAGAAGTTGTATTTTGTCAGCCTCTGGTAGATTTACACCCTGCATAAGGTCCAATTTGTCCATGGCGTAATCCATGAGGATTCTTTCGAAAAGTTCCACGTACGCGCTTCTATTTTTCTCATTGATACGTATAACAACACCTTCCTCTTAAATCTTCGCGGTGATGGCTTCTTTGAAAGTAGTCCACGATCGATTAATTGTGCCTGTATTGTGTGAAACCATCGCTGAGCGTTTCCTGTTAATTTGCTGGTAGCTGCGAGAAGTGCCACTTCATGTGTTACGCCGTGTATCCTGGCTACAGCTTCCACCTTTTCAAGCCACTGGGTAACGCTTTCATCTTCAGATCCTCCATAGCTTGGTAATTGAGATGACAAAAGGTCACCGCCTGTGCTGGCGGCACCGTTGAGACAATGAGCGGCCTGACTGGTCCGTCGACGTCGGGATTGGCACCTGCGTATTGCCTCTCGTGCCCGTATTTAGCATTGTGAACATCTGCTGCATCATTTCGCGATTTTGTTGTTGCATCAGCTCTCTTTCTTGTCTTAGTTGTTCGGACAAAAATTGCATGATTCTGATGTTCCCGTCGAAACGTTTCTCGGCTCGTGATGCCCCGTACGAGATGCTTGGGCGGGGGCTGTTTTCTCCGCGCCAAAATCACTGAGCGGGCCGTTTATCTCCAGATGTGTCATAATAGCTTGCACGCACTGGCCCCTGTCTTCATGTGGTCGTATGCCGTACTTCTGAGCCTCTTCCTGTAATTTTTCCAAAGGGAGGCTTTCCAGACGAGCTCGAATGCTTATAGCATCCATCGTCCCCTTTTTTTTTTTCACTACACTCGCGACCGTTCAATTGCCGCGCACGCGCCTTTTACTTATGAGCACGTGTCCGACGCGTAAATGCGTATTCGCACTTAACGTAATCCGCGGCGTCACGAACGCGAATATTATATCGCACCGCACTTATCACGGTTGCGAAAAGTCTAACGAGAGTGTCTACGAACCTCTCGGTGTAATCTCGCTGAATTGCGAGAACAGAGTGCGAGGGTTACCGCGGCGAAAGTCAAGTGTCGTAAAACGGACACTGATCCAACGACACTGATGACTGCACTCGCGGATTTCTATCCCACTTCTGAACTGTAAGATTTAGTTCGTTATCGTTAAAAACTCTCTGGTGAGAGGTGAGGATGGCAGGAATCCGTACGCAAAGCGAAGCGTGAAACACGTAGGATATGAGCGGTTTAAATAAAGGAAACGACAGATTCTGTAAATCACTATATTTCCCTCAATACTTTTACCGCATGAAGTCCTTTGCACGGACTTAACTTTAATCGATATAACGCCGGGAAGTACACATAGGCTTAGAGCCCTCCGTACGTACGTCCTATCGCTTACTCGACAACGAACTTTCTGGCTCGGCACCGATCGCGCTTGAACCTGCACGAGCTTGCACGTAACCGTCTTCTGAGGATCACGTGTTAACGCGTGATCCTCCTCCTAATTCGGATCGACCAATCGTGGCCGTCTAGCAACCGTAGTTACCTATTTAGACAACATCTTCCGGCGGCGTGATGATCTCAACGCTAGCTCGGGGACAGCGCTCGCTACGCGGGAAATTCGATTGCACGTTTATTACTTTACAATATATTTTAAATGTTCCCCCAAAAATGGAGCTCATGCTCCCATTGATGATAGTTGAGTGATTGACCTACCCGGTTGTACACTTAGCAGTACTCAGTTTATTTAATTTTTTAAATTTTTTATACTATGTTGAAATTGAAATTTTAATAATATAAGCATTTTATTCTCTTTTCTAAGCCTTGAACACATTGAAAATAATTTCATAACTAAATATAAAAAATCAATGAGTAAGGAAACATTTTTCATGCTGGGGTCTTTTAGACCCCATGTGTCATTTACGAGATTCTTGAGAGGTGTGGCATTTAAGGGTTAAAAAAGCAGCGCCAAGTTTTTTACAAGAAAATTTATTTATTTTATTTAATTAAATATTTTTATTTTATAATGTTACCTCTTTAATTCTTTGTGATTAAAATGATTAAATGATTCTTTGTAATATTATAATTTTATCAAGGAGAATTAAAACTACTACCACTTGGGTTGATAGAAAGATCCTCAGGAATACAAAGATACATACCACTTGGGTTGAGTTAGGTAACACAATTTTGTTTTATTTTTTAAGAGTAGTTGCACTACAATTATTTTCAAAGCAATATATATATTCTCTTTGTAGTTGGCGTAATTTAAAGAAAGATTTCATATATTTTTTTGAAATATATATATCACTTGGATTGAGTTTGGTAACGCAATTTCGTGATATAATAATAATTTTGTTAAGGTATATATATAATATATATCTCTCTTTGTAATTGGCGCAGTATTAAAAGATTTCACATATTTTTTTTTTTAAATAGATACCACTTGTTATTTAGGTTTTTCGAGGTAGATATCACTTGGATTGAATAAAGTAACAATTTTGTAATTTAATAATTTTGTGAGACAATTTTTGTGAGACAATTTTGTGAGACAATTTTTGTGAGGACAATTTTGTGAGACAATTTTTATCAGACAATTTGTGAGACAATTTTTGTGAGACAATTTTGTGAGATAATTTTTTGAAATATATATCACTTGGATTGAGTTTGGTAACGCAATTTCGTGATATAATAATAATTTTGTTAAGGTATATATATAATTAGATTTTTTTGAGGTATATATTACCACTGTTTTTTTTCTAGGTAACAACATGTTTGGAAATAAAAATACTACTGCTTAGGTTTTTTTCGAGATTTTTCGAAATACAAAGATTCTCAATGTATATTCTCTCTGTAATTGGCGCTGTAATTTAAAAAGAGATATCATTTCTTTTTTGTAATTGTAATAGATCACTTGAAGCGCGACTCATCTTTAATAAGGTGTGTATCACTTGAGTTATAATTTTTTTTAAATAAAAATACTACTGCTTAGGTTTTTTTCAAGATTTTCGAGATACAAAGATTACGTCTACCACTTGTTTACTTCGGTTTTTTTTAGGTAAAGATACTACTGCTTAGGTTTTTTCGAGATTTTTCGAGATACAAAGATTAGGTCTACCACTTGTTACTTAGATTTTTTTGAGGTATAATATTACCACTGTTTTTTTTTTTCGAGGTAACAACATATACACTACTATGCGTGTACTTGGCGCCTTTTTTTACCTTTTTTTTAAAAAAGGTACTTTTGTACGGATATCACGCCTTTTGTAGTATTACGCATTTTATAAACAGTATGTACAGGGTGTTATTTCGAGGTATAATACTACCACTTTGTTTTTTTTTTTTTCGAGGTAACAACATAATACATATATACTACTATGCGTGTACTTGGCGCCTTTTTTTTACCTTTTTTTGAAAAAGGTAATTTTGTACGGATATCACGCCTTTTTGTAGTATTACGCATCTTAATCTTAACAGAAAAAATTACACCTTATAAAGAAATGTGTCTGAAGTTGTTAATATATATATAAACATTGTCAGACATTGCTTTTATGTAAAATATGCATCTATTATGTTGCTTGTATAAATTATTTCTTACCAACTTTTTCCAATCATAATAACTACACACCCAATGTGACGAACTACTATACAATATTTGAATGTGTTTTTATCTTGTGATACAGATTGAATCGTATCAGGCAATTGCCGTGTTTCTACTACCGGTCTATAATCGGAACAATTTTGTAAAAGTCGATGGAAATGATCCACATGTATGTCCATCAGCCATTGGCCCTGACAATTATATTTCTGTCTGTAGGCATTAAAGTAATGTATTTTTTTGTGTGTACAGACATGTTAGTTGTTTAAAATAAGATGTTTTTCTATGACTGTTAATGCAGCTTTTTTAAAACTAAGCCGTAAACAGCCAAAATTTTAGCGCTAATAGCAGCCAATGTTTGCCAGCGCTTGTGGCAGCCGTTATATAGCGCCAAAGAGCAGCCGGATTATATATATATATATATTTTTTTTTTTTTTCCCAGAAGACCTGTAAAGAAATATATATTTACATATACAATTTTAATTTAATAGCCCGTTATTTATAGTCAAATCTTATTTCAAGACCATCTAAGTAATGTCTTAAATGCTTTGTGATTGACTTATCTTAGATTGTACTTAAGACGATCATAAATGAGATCCGACTACGAATATCAACCAAATGAATAAAGAATGGGGTATTAGCATCATGACAGAAGTAAAATATATTAAAGGAATTAGTTGCTGGGTCGTTTAAAATAACTCTAAAATTATGTAGGGAAGACCGGGGCTAAGTCGACATTGAGGCAAACTTGACACTAGACTTTTTGCTAATTTAAATCTATCGTAAAAACTTGCCTTTCCTACTGTAAATGCGTCTTTATGTGCTAGTATTATCAACAGGATTTGATGACATTCTGAGTTATGGTGTAATTTTTAGCGCGACATAAGCCTTTTTGATGGTGAAAAGTAATTTTTCTGATCTCTCGAAAATTTCTACTCTTTCATCAAGCTTTAATCTTGCAAACCTATATGTAAGTGATTTTCATGGAAAATTTGATGCTCTATATGAATCCGATAATCGTTTTTAGATATTTTTCAAAATTTTCATATTTTTGAAGTGACAAAAGTAAAAAACGACGTCCGAGGCAAAGTCAATACCACGCCGTTTCATCGGCTCCCAGTAACAAACGATGCTTGTCATGCAGCCGGATGGCTCATCATGACAAATGTATGCGTACGTCCGATCGTGAGTTTACCTGCATTAATTGTTTTTCAGACATGAGTTTAGATGAAGATAATTGAAAGTTCAACAATTTTTGTTCTCATGATTTCAAATGATTGTTCTAGCTACTTAATTTCCGATTTTTGTACTTTTTAAATACACAAAACAACAATGTATTTTTATTTTCAGACAGTAAAAAATAAGTTCCAAATCAAATTGTGTCGATCAGACAAAGTGTTGAGTTTGCCCCGGCGGGGTGTCGAGTTTGCCCCGGGCATTTTTCAATTCGAAAATTTGTTTTGCGTCATTTTTTTTCCTTTCCTGCGGCAAAACAGAGCGACGTACAGCAAAACTTCTGAATCAATTTTGTACCTGAAGGAACACTCTTTAAATATATACCATTAAATTTGCCTAAAAATTTTAATTAAATTAAAAATTACCTTTGAAAAAATAGTTGTCGAGTTAACCCGGTCTCCCCTACTTTTAAATAAAATCTTCAAATTTTTTTAAATACTTTAAAGTAGAGAAAATCGAAGGTAGTTTTCCCGAACGAACGGTAAGGATACAAAATCTAAAAACTTTATATTTTCACAAATTATCCCGAGTGTACAAGTAGTGATTGATTCTAATAATAAAACTTTATATTTTTACAGTACAAATTATTCCAAAACGCAAGTACAATAGTGATTGATTCTGCTCGTAAAAAACCCAGGTAGCACATAATATTAGTTATACGTTTTTTTGAACGTATATATGTTAGTTTCATAACCGTAAAGAACCATTAAGAAACGTTGAAAAACAAAAATGTGTTTAAATATGATTTAAATCATGATTTAAGAAACGTATTTTTTACGTTTCTACAGTTAAAAATGTTTATTAAAATTTTTTCTTTCAAATTATAATTTGCTTTATTTATATATAATAGGGTAAATATGCATTTTTAAAAAAGGTAATTTTGTATAGATATCACGCCTTTTTGTAGTATTATAGCATTTTATAAACAGTATGTACAGGATGTTATTCGAGGTATAATATACCACTTTGTTTTTTTTGAGGTAACAAACATAATACATATATACTACTATGCGTGTACTGGCGCATTTTTTTGAAAAGGTAATTTTGTACGAATATCACGCTTTTTGTAGTGTTTTTTTAAAACACATAAATTATGGAACATTATAAGTACAAAACCAATTCGCTGTCTGTATTTGAACTGGTACTTTACTCTTGTACGATGAGTACTCACGTTCAGCTCGGCGAAAGAGAAAAGCAATGGAAATCTCATTGTGCATATTTTAAAAGCATATAAATTGTGGAACATTTTAAGACTAAAACCAATTTGCTATCTGTATTTGAATTGGTACTTTACTCTTGTATGTATAGGGTGCTTACGTTTGGGTCGGCTGAAGGGGATGAGCACAGAAATTCTCATGTGCACATATTTTAAA